>NW_023425540.1:75370714-75528214 GCF_014108245.1 Pipistrellus kuhlii | reverse complement strand
GCCAGGCCAGAGGGAGGGGACATGGATGGTTGGCTGGCCTGCCTGCTGGTGGAACTCCTGGTCGAGGGGGGAATTTCCATATTAGCCTTTTATTACATAGGCTATACACTGAGTGGCCAGATTATTATGCATTCAGAGATCATAATAATCTGTCCTCTCAGTGTATGTTTTTTTTTTTACTGGATCATTAATAACCTTGTTGTCAAATAGACTGTACAAGCATTAGTACCCCATTCCACAAGGGGGGGAAAGCAGATTTCTTGAGTGATCTAATGAGTGCTGGGTTGCATGCAGAAGATGGTAAAACTGAAGTACAAGTAAAAAACAGACATCTACACTGCTTAACTAAGCTCTAGAGCTTATAACTGAAGGAAGACACACCTGTCCATAAACCTTCCTTTTGTAAAGTATACTCCTAGTTAAAAAACTTATGACCACCATATCTGATCAGGAAAGCTGCCAGATGTTTCTGGGGCCCCACAGATTTTTATACGCTAAAATATTTCTAACTTGAAGTCTTAAGCCACAGATATATATTTCCAAAGAGAAACCCTAAATCTAATGAGATGAACAAATGTACTCTTGTCTTTTGTTCTTTCATTCCTAAATCTGTATTTATACTCTCAAGTTCAGCTGGTGTCTCGAAAAGAGGAAACTAATTTTTTCTTTCTACTACAATTTGAATTTTTCAGAAAATATTCAATATTAGGATCTCCAGAAGCCCAAATACCCAAAAATCACTGAATTTTAGAGATGGAAAGGACTTTACTAATATCAGAGTACATAGCCCATCCTCAGTCACGCTAACTCTATGCCTGAAATGGTCATTTCCACTTTCTGCACTATTCACGTCTTGCCCACCAAGCTCTGAATTCTAGGATTCAACCTGAAAAACAAAGTTTTGGGATGGGGGATTTAGGAAAAGAGGATAAAGTAGAAGCCGCTCTAGTATATATGCTCCTAAATCACCTATTTAATAATAATATAAATCATAGCAAAGTCATCCAAGTAGAAATGTTGGATCCATAAATCAAAGCCTATGGACTGACATCACCTAAGCCCTACTGTTCATTATGTAACCTATGAAATCAGAAACTGATCTCCATCTTGTGTCCTCATATCTGGAATAAAGCACCTAGCATACAAATGGCATTAAATAAATATTCAATAAATGAATGAATAAACTAACTTCACAGCCAACAAAAACATATTAAGATGTTAGAGCCATTTTCTACCTACATGCAACACACTACACATACCTACTTCAAAAAAGGGAAAAATTAATTTTTTCCCACTTTTTTATAGGGGGGAAAATTAGCTTTCAAGTCACCTTTGAAGCTAGAGTTATCTTATCCAACAAAATTTACATTTTATGGTATGATCAAGATGGGAACTTATTGGAGTAAATACTTTGTAAGTTATATAAATGTCTAATCGCTATGTTATACATTTAAAAGTAATATAATATTAAATTTGTACATGGGGGTGGAGAGGTGTCTTGGAGCCCTTGAGAGATCAGGCCTAAAATGGGCAGTCAGACAATCCTCTCACAATCTAGGACTGCTGGCTCCCAACTGCTCGCCTGCCTGCCTTCCTGATCAGCCCCTAACTGCTTCTGCCTGCCAGCCTAATCACCCTAACCACTCCCCTGCCAGCCTGATTGATGCCTAACTGCTCCCTTGCCAGCCCGATTGTCCCTAATTGCCCTCCCCTGCCAGCCTGGTCACCCCTAACTGCCCTCCCCTGCAGGCCTGGGTCCCCCCAGCTGCCCTTTCCTACAGGCCCAGTAGCCCCCACAACTTCTCTCCTCTGCAGGCCTGGTCACCCCTAACTGCCCTCCCTTGCGGGCTTGATCGCCCCCAACTGCCCTCCCTTGCAGACCGGGTCCCTCCCAACTGCCCTCCCCTGATGGCCATCTTGTGGCAGCCATCTTATGTCCACATGGGGCAGCTATCTTTGACCACATAGGGGCAGCCATCTTGTGTGTTGCAGTGATGATCAATTTGTACATTACTCTTTTATTAGATAGGGTAGAGGCCTGATGCACTGGTGGGGGCCAGCTGGTTTTCCCTGAAGGGTGTCCTGGATCAGGGTGGGGGTTCCTTTGGGGAATGAGGCGGCTTGGGAGAGAGGCCTGTGGTGGTTTGCAGGCTGGCCAAGACCCCTGGCAACCCAAGCGGAAGCCAGGGCCGGCTAGAAGTATCTGGGATTTGTTTATCTTCCATAATTGAAACTTTTTACCCTTGAGAAGAGGCCAAGGCAGGTAGGGCAGGTGGGAAGCTTGGTTTCCTCCATCACCGGGACAACCCAAGCCTCCAGCTTACTCCAGCTCAGAGGCCGTCGCCATCTTGGTTGGGTTAATTTGTATACTCACTCCTGATTGGCTGGTGGGCATGGCTTTTGAGTGTAGTGAAGGTATGGTCAATTTGCATGTTTCTTTTTTATTATTGTAGATATGTCAACAGTAATTAAAAAACAAATTTTAAAAAAGAAAAGGAAGCTCTAACCCATGTTACAAAATGGATAAACTTTGAGGACTTTTTGGTCAGGAAAATAAACCAAATAGCATATGATTTCCACTTACATGAGGTACCTATAGTAGTCAAACTCATACAGACAGAAAGAATTTGGTTGACAGAAGCAGGGTACAAAGTGGGAATAGGGAGTTATTGTTTAATGGACAGAGAGTTTCTGTGTTGCAAGATGAAAAGAGTTCAGGAGATGGATAGAGGTGATGGTCGCAAAATAACATGAATGTACTTAATGCCACTGGACTGTATACTTTTTAAAAAGTTTAGGATGTTAAATTTTATGCATATTTTATCACAATAAAACAATTTTTAATTTATCTTTTATGAAATGTCTCCATATTAAATGCAGTCCAACTGAGCCTATTTAATATTAAATAGCAAAAAGTAAATATATTATTTATGATATTTAAATATGAGAAACAAGTTAAATGTCAAATAATAAAGGATTAGCAAAAGAATATGATATATCCAAACAATGGCACTCTATATAGCTATTAACATTAATTATATATAATCTTGAAACCTCATGCCAAAATTTTACAATGTAACATATCAAACAGCCAGATTTAGTATATATTCCTAGAAGTGGGATTGCTGGGTCAAATGGGAGTTCCACTTTTTAAATTTTTTCAGGAAACTCCATACTGTTTTCCACAGTGACTGCATTCCCACCAGTAGTGCACAAGGGTTTCTTTTTCTCCAGCACTTGTTGTTTATTGATTTGTTGATGATAGCCATTCTGACAGGTGTGAGGTGGTACACCTCATTGTTATTTTGATCTGCATCTCTCAACTGATTAGTGACTGTGAGCATGTTTTCATGGGACCTCTTTCACAAAGTGTCTATTTGCTATTGACTATTATTTTATTGGATTGTTTATCTTCAAACTCAGAAACACCAATCAGAAAGGATATGTGCACTTCTATGTTCACAGCAGCACAATTTACAATAGCTAAGATTTGGAAACAGCCTAAGAGCCCATTATCAGATGAGTGGATTAAAAAACTGTGGTATAGATACACAATGAAATACTACAGTACTGCAAAAAAAAAAAAAAAAAAAAACTCTTACCATTCGCAGCAGCATGGATGGACATGGAAAGCATTATACTAAGCGAAATAAGCCAGTGGGAGAAAGATAAATAACACATGATCTCACTCATTTGTGGAATATAATGAACAACATAAAATGATGAACAAAAATAAATCCAGAGACAGAGAAGCTTCAAACAGACAGTCATACTTCAGAGGGCAAGTGGGGGAGGGGAAGAGGGTTCTTGAGGTCAACCGAAGGACTTGTATGCATGATATAAGCATAACCAATGGAGCATATAAACATAACCAATGGACACAGACACTAGAGAGGTGAGGGTATGTGCTGGAGGTTGGGGGTGGCCGAGGAGAGGTCAAGGAGTGGAAAAGGAGACATATGTAGTACTTTAATCAATAGAGAGTTTTAGAAAAAGAATTATAAATATTTTTTTAAAGTTCTACATGGATTTTTGGCTTTGCGAAGGTCAGTCAGTGTCACCAATCCCCATGTTGTTCAAACCATGCCTGCTGTTCTAGCTGTAAATAAACAATAAAAATAAATAAAAGCCAGAAATAAATATACTTATATACATATATAGGGTGACCCAAAAAAATATATATACATTTTAACAGCTGATAATTCACTTATTTTTCATTCCTTTTCAGATTTAACTGGTCTGAAATAGTGGATGAAGGCAGACTAAGCTTTGGATAAAGAAAACTTATCCTAAAGTGACATTAGACTTTTTGTTAAATGGAGATACATAAAAGATAAAGTTTAAAGTACAAAACCAGCAACAGTTGATGAATTGAGGGCACTCAAATACTGAACAAAATGATTTTTGATGTTTGTGATTCCATTGCTTCATGTTAACAGCAGTGACTGGATCAGAATTGTCAACAATTTGAAACAGGCATTGACAAAAAATTTCTGTAGATTCCTTCCAATTTTGAAAATGAACTGTACGTTAATAAACACTGACTTTATAACCATTCAAAATGAGTATACATTTTTGGGGACAACCTGTATATGTGTTTATTTTATTAAAATCTGAAACTATGGGAGTGGATAGAATACTATGATATATGTGTCCCCCAAAAACACTAGGGAAAATACATGTAAAAAAAAAAAAAAAAAAAGTGATTATCTCTTGGTGGCAGGATTACAAATAACATTTTGCTTTGCGACTTTGTGGCACTTTCTACATTTTTATATACTAAACATACATATATAGTGAGATATATTACACACAAAAAAAGTCTATAAAACATGTATTTTCCAGAAAAATAACACAAATACTACTGTAACCATGGTCATGATCTACACTAATAAAAGAGAAACATGCAAATTAACTGTCACTCCACTACACCCACCAGCCAATCAGGAGGGAATATGCAAAATAGGAGGATAAAGATGGCGGCTGCACACTGCTCCAGCCATGGAATGGATGGGCTGGGTAGGATGCCTGCTATGAGAGGTAGGGTAGCGTGTGAAGAGATCTACAGGAGCAGCACTCTGGCCACAGCGAAGACAAAGACTGCAGATTCTGGAGTCTGCAGCAAAGACAAAGAAGGCAGACTCCAGCCAGAGTGAAGGGCTGGGTCCTGGGTGCTGGAGGAAAACAGGTGCTAGAAGCCAAGGGAAAGAAGGCTTATTTCATGAATCTCTTCCTGCAATGGGCCTCTGGTTAAGAAATAAAACATGACAGTACCTCAAATTCCCTTATGTATCCCTCCATAATAAAAACTCCTTTCTCCATCCCACAATCTGTCATGTTAATCATTACCACCACAAACTATTATTATTTATATTATCTGAGAGAAAAATGACAAGTTTTTGCCACAGGTATAAAAATATAGTCCATATTGATGGGGGAGAATAATTTTTACTTTTAAGAGAATATGATTCTGGTATCTTTTCCAAAAATGTACTTGTATCTAATCATACTTCCTACTTCATCTGGTGTAAACATATGGCTCACTATAAGTCAGGAAAAATGGGCAGCATAGGGCTAAAGCTGACTTAATTCCAGTACCATTTTTTTCTAGTCAAGTGACATAATCAGACACAAAGTAATTTAACAACAGTTTTGCAAGGAACTATAAGCAAATCAATTGCCAGGTTGATTTATTTCTCTTAATTGACAGTATCGTCACAAAGATTGACATGTGCTAAAATGTATTGGTCTGTGTATTTTAAGGACTATATGGTAATAGTGGATAATTTCCTTCCTTCCCTGAGTAATCTTTAAAGTGGTCCAGCCATAACTACCATGTTTTGATAGAGGGTATGGTGTACTATTTGTGCATTTAAGAAGACAAGTTTTATGCAACTGGGACTCCCAGAAAATACTATTTGGTAATGATCAATGAGAACTACTAAAGCTGCAGTGTAATCTTTCTCCCGGTTTGAAATGTAAACAGCCATAAATGAAAGACACACTGCTTACAGGTATCAAAATAAAGTAGTATAATAGAGCCATAAAAGATGAACAGAAGCAAAGTTAAGTCAAATTATAATCACCAAAAATGAGACAGCCAAAAACCAGATAATATCCAGAACAACTCGCTATACACTCAGTTACTGGTCTTCCTCTAGCTCATGTGTGGCAGCTATTGGGAGAATCACATGGATGGGCACATCTGTTGAATTACACACTATTTAAACATTCATTTGCTGCTTGCATTAGCTGTCATATATCAACTACAACAGTAAATAAGCCTTACAAAAGATGTGTTGAACAGCAAAAGGATGATTAGACCTGTTAGTATTTTTGGAACACTGCTACTTCATCTGGAAAATAAACGAGAAAGTGTAGCCATGTGGCTGATGGAGAGCAGCATAGCATTTTTAAGGAGGGGCAGAAGTGAAAGCCAGGCTACAAAGATGATCAAGCAAACAGCTGGCCTCACAGGTGGGAGGTTTACAAGAGAAGTAATTACTACTACTGGATTGGAAATGGGACCCAGGGGCACAGAGAGCATATTCGTAAAGCTAATGGAATAGAAAAGAAAGGTAGAATGGAAGCAGTAAGCCCCCAACTATCTCTCTATACAGTCTTACTGTCAGAAATAATGCTTTTGGCACTTCTCTTTCTTGCTAGACATGACTGTCTTAACAGCAAGACTCCAGATCTTACAGGGCAGGAACCGTATGCTTGACTCCTCTTATTCCCCTTGCCACGGGGAACTAGTGAAGTGGCTACCCATGTCTTCCAATACAGATGTCTTAGGACACAGTTTTTAAAATGAAGCGCAAGAGTAATAGTACTTAATCACCAAGGACTTGGGATATCTAAAACACATTACTGAATTAAGTTGGTAATTTCCTGGAAAATAGAAAAGGATACTTAGCTAGTTATGTAGTATTCATTCATTCAACAAACATTAGAGATTTATAAAAATGCATATATGTTGTTCAGAAAAAAGGAACTTTTTCCTCACACTGCATTCACTAAGAAACTTGCTCATGTGTGTGTGCGCGCGCGTGCTCTCTCTCTCTCTCTCTCTCTCTCTCTCTCTCTCTCTCTCTCTCTCTCTCTCTCTCTCTATATATATATATATATATATATATATATTAGAAACATTGAGATACCAGATTATTTTTAAGGTTTTGCAAGAAACAGAATTTTTTTTTTGAATATAGAATATTGAGTTCTTAAATTGAGTGCTCTTACTTTCCATTTACCCAGAATACAGCACTGTAACTCCATGACGGCAATTCTCTGAAGAACCAAAATAATATGGTACAGGTATAAGCACTTCTAATGATCTAACTTCTAGAACTCAAGAGAGCCTAAAGAACAGATAACATGCCTGATAAGCTATTTATCTCAAAAACCACTTACGTAAAGCAGGTTCGTGCCAAATACGGCAACTGGTACAACCACAAAATTTATTATTTTACTTGCCTTGCTAACTACTTTTACAATACTGAATTTAAAAATAATTTCATAGAAGCTGTTACTTTAAAAGCTGAACAGAAGGGCTCTAGCTGGTTTGGCTCAGGGGATAGAGCGTTGCCTGCAGACTGAGGGGTTCCCGGGTTCGATTCCAGTCCAGGGCACATGGCCAAGTTGCTGGTTCAATCCCCAGTGGGGGCATGCAGGAGGCAGCCAATTAATGATTCTCTCTAATCATTGATGTTTCTCTCTCTCTCTCTCCCTCACCATTCCTCCCTGAAATCAATAAAAATATATTTTTACAAAAAGCTTAACAGAAGAAATTTCAGAGGGAGAATGATTATACAGAACACAGGGGAAGGCAAACCTTATGGTACTAAAAAGAAACAATGGGACAAAGTAACAAAGATAAAATCAGTGCTGCAACTATAACTCTGAAAGGATTATAATGCCTTACGCTTCTGACTATGTTAGTGCAAGGTTGGTATAATCCTGCTGTTCATATATTGCATCCCAAACTCCCACAGATCTACAACTGCAAAAAATATCTTATATCAAAGTGTCATATTAACTTATAGGTTCAGTTCAGCCTAGTACCCTCGTACTCTTGGGCAGGGAGAACAGCTTGAGTTTTATAATCATCATTTCCCCTGATCTGCATAAATCTTATCTTTTTTTTAAATATATTTTATTGATTTTTTTTAGAGAGAGGAAGAAAGAGGGATAGAGAGCTAGAAACATCGATAAGAGAGAAACATCAACCAGCTGCCTCCTGCACGCCCCCTACTGGGGATGTGCCCGCAATCAATGTACATGCCCTTGACTGGAATCGAACCCGGGACCTTTCAGTCCACAGGCTGACGCTCTATCCACTGAGCCAAACCGGTTTCAGCTAAATCTTATCTTTTAAAATATGGTTTCAAATACCACTATTACATTGAACCCACAGAATAAAGTAAAAGGCTTATAATAGGTGGGGGTGGGGGGGAGAGAACATCCCAATCTTTTAATGAAATGAAGGGCTTTAAGATGGAGCACAGATAGAAAAGTGGGGAGGGGAATGAGTGAAATGCAGATCTGCATATTTCAGGAGCCTCATTTCACATACTAAAATTTTGGGGGGCATCAGTTTTACCATTTGCAGGGCAAGCAAATAAAGGTGGTGGGTCATTCAAACCTTTCCTATCTATCTTCGATTCTAAAACTAGCATCCATACCTACCTCTTAAATTAAAACCACATACGTTTTACAGGCCCTACTAGCCAACCCCTTCAAATTCAAGGGGTTGAAGCTGTTATGAAGCTGAATGGAAGGAAAAGACAAAAATTGATTATTGCATGTTGTTATACAGTTAACCTCCTCAACATGACAATTATGAGAGAGGCTCAGCTGTAAAATGATGGGGTGAAAGGGAATGACTCCATAAATGCTCATCTATGGAATTTGCAGTATAATAGAAAACCCTGTCACACAGGTCCTTTTAAAAAGTTATTCTCAATTTGCAGGTTTCCTTGATAGCAGCATGAGACATGGCTCTTTCCACCTACCACTTAACTACACTTAAGTAGACGCTCTGAAAAACACAGCAATATAGCCATGGTTAATGTAAAATATTAATGTCTCATTTGTTCAACAGTTTTATGGAAATTAAAACTTTTAGGTTAATCATATACTGAACAACTTTAATTAAAACAGTTATAAAACAATTAATCCACAAGAGCTAGCTTGGAACTTTGCCAGCCTTATTGGTTTAATGCATGTAGGCAAAACTCGTTTTTTTCCCTTTCGACTTAATGAATGCTAATATGTGACACAAAATATGCATATGAAGCTCCTAATACAGTTAGTCCATCTGGTTTTTCTTGCATTCTCTATTTGTAATTTTTCTTTGATAGCAAAATTGAAAATGAGTTCTCTGTGTTAGAAATGATAATGATGCCATGTGCCATGCTTCATCAAAAGCTGCTCTTTATAAAAATCTTCCAGGGTGAAATAAACACCTTAAGTACTGTATTTTTGGCAACTACACAGCTGGGAGTAAGAGAAAGATAGGCCCAACGATAGGGTCCAGAAGCACAACTGCTAGTTTGAGATAATGCCTCCCTTTCACTGCCATTTCCAAAGAACCTTTATTTTTCCTAAGAACACTATCAAGACATGAGGATAAAATATAATTTTTATTCAATATACTTTGTTTATTGATTATAATGGGATGGCACTGGTTGATAAAATTATATAGGCTTCAGGTATACAATTCTATAATATATCATCTATATATTTATTGTATTATGTGTTCACCACCCAAATCAAGTCTCCTTCCACCACCATTTATGCCCACTATATCCTCTTCTACCTCCCCCTAGCCCCTTTTCTCTCTGGCAATCACTATACTGTTGTCTGTGTATCTATGAGGGTGTTGTTGTTGTTATTTGATTAATCCCTTCACCTTTTCATCCTACTCTATAACCAACTCCCCTCTGACAGCTGTCAATATGTTTAAATATCTAAGACAAATACTCAAGTATTTCAGTTTGCTATGTATTCAACTGGTTTGATTTATTTTAGGATCTATTTAATATTTGTTTGCCAAAATAAGCACAAATTGAGCCTTTCTTTGCTGAATATTTAATGCATGCAAAATTACCTTTTTAGCACAGGCTAAGAGACCTGTTACTGTATTTCCAGTAATGCTTAGAAACAGCATTGTATCTGACCATGATACCTTCAGACTGGCTTTCCAGGCAAAGATCCAAAGAAAGCATACTTAGCGGTTGGTATCCACTAGAATACACCTCCCATTCCATCTCAGTCCTGCTGTAAATCTGAATATTCTAGCCTTTACAGTTTATCAAGCCCAAGAAATACAAAAAGAACCCTTCCTTACAATAAAAGCACAATCACAGGTATTTCAGCTCAACTTCAAACTTATAAACACCTATACCATATCCTGTTAGAAATGGAGAAATGAGTTCAGTGTAATTCAGCCATCAAATGGTGGAAATGATCTCCAGCATAATTAGATTAGCTGATGCCTTCACATCTGGTATGTACCTTTCTTTTTCCGGTTGGGTACATCACTTGTGAAGCATATAAACCTATAAAAGGTATTGGATTTCCCTCTTAATCACCTCATTTAGGATATATATATATATATATATCTCCTATCTAATAAAGAGGGAATATGCTAATTGACAATCACTGCATCACAAAGATGGCTACAGCCACAGCTGAAGCCAAGTTCCCATAAGGAGCCTTAATAAGGAGCCTTAATGGGCAATCAGTAGGGACGAATGCCCTCTCCTGCCCCCATGGGGCTTGACAGGGGAACTCAGACTAAGCTCTCCAACCAGCTGGGCTTAACAAGGGACTTCAAGGTGCACCCCCAGTGCTGGGTTGGGGGAACTCAGGCTGCGCCCCCTGCCTAAAAGGGCTTGACAAGGGACCTGAGGCTGCGATTTATCTAGCCCCAAATGTCAACAGTGCTAAGGACTCTGCTCAAAGGGGTCTCTGTACCACCAGCAATACTCAGAACATACATAGAACCAAAAAATAAATCCTAAGAAGCAATTACTACCAATTGCCCTTAACCATAATAATAAACAAGGAACTCCAAATATCTTTGATTCTAATTGGGAAAGTTTTTTTGGTGTGTTTTTTTGTTTGTTTTGTTTTTTGTTTTTTGTTTTAGAGAAAAACAGGGAGAAATAGAAAGAAGTAAGAAGTATATATGGAAGGTGGGAAGTGAGGTAATGCTGGCTTTCAAACAAGATAAAAGGAGCAAATAAAGAAGAAAAACTGCCCTATCCTACAAATCCTGTGAAAGCATTTCAAATCATTGCAATTACATGCACCCAGGGAATCCCCATTCACATTCACAAGGTATTTTCTCCTAATGCTCATGCTGTTTCACGTTAAAATCACACTGTCGCAGAAGAAAATGGCGGCCAAATAAGCAGACAAGTCATGCACCTAGCCCCAGGGCCAGACTGGAAAAGCAACTAAATCAGAGAACATGCACCCAGAATTAACAAATTAGACACAGCTGAGGAGACAATTATAAACAAGGAAAGGCAGAGGTCACCTGGAGAACAGAAGGAACAGGGATCTGGGCTGGAGAGACACACCAGGCGACCAGGCTGAGAGTGTGAGGTGGAAGCTACATTGCACCAAAGCTGTGTCCCTTGTTGACAGGACTAATACCCAGCTGAGAAAAGGAATGGCACCCAGGAAATGTAGACCAAAGACCACAGCCTCAAAAGGCTGCACCCCGACAGGCCACCTGAAAAGTGACCCCAGCAGCTGGGTGTTGGTGGGATAGAAACCCTCGGTTTCATGGTTGGTTTGCTATTGTTCTGTCTTTGCTTTTACTAGTATTCGCTAAACCCAGAACATAGGGCTATTCAGTTGCAAGAATCACCTTAGGCTGTGGACCAGAGAGTGACACAGATTTGTGGAGAGGCTGTAAAGCAAGCATATCAAACTCTCAGCCAGCGAGGGAAGCAGGGCAGGAAGACATCCAGGACTCCAGCAGTGGGGCATTCATAACCTTCAGAACTTAAGTGGCCATTAATCTCCTGAAGAGCCAGCCACTCCCGATAGCCTGAAGACAGGTGACACAGCCTGCCACACCACGCCTGCATTTTGAACTGTACAAAGGAAACGAAGGCTCTGACTAGCCCCAAAGAGCCTTCAGTGACTGGGTTGGAAGAGGGGCCAGTGGACCCACTATTCTAGGAACCGGACTGATACAAACTCCAGGTTGTCAGTGAACCCCTCTGGTACAAGGATCTCTGACCAAATAGGGCCAGAGTAGTATCTTGGGCCACTCTCGGAGGAGCAGCTTTCAGGGGGGAAAAACATGAATCGGATTCCTAGAAAGCGAACCACCACCACCCCCATCTAAAGCCCTGTCAGAAACAGATGCTTGAGTGATTAAGATTGACAGCTGGCAGACAGACAAAGCAAGCAGATTGGTCCCAGCTGCTTGCAGTCAAAGCCTGTGGAGAGAGACAAGCAGAGGAGCAGGGATCTATTAGACCTATAACAGGATGCTAAATGCCAAGGTCAGTGCCTGACAGTGATCAGCACCTAACTACCTAACAGGAAGTCCAGAATTGGCAGAACAGAAAAGTGGGGTCCTAAACCAACCCCATATGAGGCATTAAAACACAACTAAAGCAAACAACACTTGACTTTAATTTTTAATTTAAAAAAATTTTTTTCTTAGTATTTTTTTAAACTTTTTAATTATTCTTTTTCTTTCCTTTCATTTTTTCTCCCACATTTCTCCCCTTTCTCAGTCTGTTTTTCTTCTCCTTTCCCCAGTTTAGCTTTTCTCTTTCCTTTCTTTTTATTTTATTTATTTTTAAAATATATTTTATTGATTTTTTACAGAGAGGGAGAGAGATAGAGAGCTAGAAACGTCAATGAGAGAGAAACATTGACCAGCTGCCTCCTGCACACCCCCCACCAGGGATGTGCCCGCAACCAATGTACATGCCCTTGACCGGAATTGAACCCAGGACCTTTCAGTACGCAGACCAACGCTCTACCACTAGCCAAACCGGTTTCGGCTCTTTCCTTTCTTTTTACCCCATGTTAAAAATTGATCTTCTTTATCTACTTTATTGATGTATTATTATTATTATTATTATTATTATTATTATTATAGTCTCTGTTGGCTTACTCATGTATAAAATTTCCTATTCCCTGCTCCTACTCCATTTCTCTTTCTTGGCTATTCAATTTTTTTTTTTTCCTCTCCTCTCTTGCTCTTTTCTTGTTCTAGTTTTTTTATTAGTTTCATTTCCTAAGTTCAGGCCTATCTGCTCTTAGTGTTATTCTCCTTTTCAATAAATAAATAATTTTTTTTCTTATCTATTCATTTTTTTCTCCCCCCTCTATATTAAACCAAAGTCCTTCACATATTCATCTAAATCCTTAACCTAATTTTCTGTATTTAACTTCTGCCTCTACAGATTCTGCCCCTTCTCTGGGTGTTTTTTGTTCGCAATTTTTGGTTTAATTGTTTTGCTGTGTTATCTTCCCATATTCTTTCTTTTTATTTTTTTCCTTTTCTTATTATCTTTCCTCTCTACCATTTTTACTCTCTTTTCTCTCTCTTAATTCTCTTTTCCTTGGTGGTCACTTTTATTGGGGTTATAGGTGTATTGTAGACATTCTTGGTCTGTTCCTTTTGTGTCAAATGCTTTTTCTGCCTCAATTGATAAGATTATGTGATTTTTACCTCTCAATTTGTTTATGTGAT
Organism: Pipistrellus kuhlii; assembly: GCF_014108245.1. NCBI lineage: Eukaryota > Metazoa > Chordata > Mammalia > Chiroptera > Vespertilionidae > Pipistrellus > Pipistrellus kuhlii. The sequence continues at coordinate 75,514,482 of NW_023425540.1, read as the reverse complement.
GTATCACATTTATTGATTTGCAGATATTGTACCATCCTTGCATCCTGAAATAAACCCCTCTTGGTCATGGTGTATGATCTTTCTAATGTAATGCTGGATCTGATTTACTAAAATTTGTTGAGGATTTTAGCATTTATGTTCATCAGAGATATTTGGCCTATAATTCTCTTTCTTTGTAGTGTCTTTATCTGGTTTTGGGATTAGGGTGATGCTGGCTTCATAGAAAGACCTTGGAAGTGTTTCTTCCTCTTGAATTTTTTGGAATAATCTGAGGAGGATAGGTTTTAGTTCTTCTTTGAATGTCTGTTAAAATTCCTCTGTGAAGATGGCTGGTCCATAGCTTTTGTTTGCTGGAAGTTTCTGATTATTGTTTCAATTTCCTCCAAAATTGTTAGCATATTTAGATGTTTTTATTCTACCTGATTGAGTTTTGGAAGATTGTATTTTTCTAGGAATATGTCCATTTCTTCTAGGTTGACCAGTTTGTTGAAATAGAGTTGCCTAATCTCCAAAATCTATAGAGAACTCATACATCTTAACAAAAAGAAAATACACAATCCAATCATAATATGGGCAAAGGACTTAAACAGATACTTTTTGAAAATAGACATACAGAAGGCCAAGAGACATATAAAAACATGCTCAATGTCACTAATCATCTGAGAGATGCAAATCAAAACAACAATGAGATACCATCTCACACCTATCAGAATGGATATCATCGACAAATGACAAGTGCTGGCAAGGATGCAGAGAAAAAGGAACCCTTGTGCACTGTTGGTGGGAATGCAGACTGGTGCAGCCACTGTGGAGAACAGCATGGAGTTTCCTCAAAAAATTAAAAATGGAACTCCCATTTGACCCAGGAATCCCACTTACAGGAATATATCCCAAGAAATCAGAAACACCAAGCAAAAAAAGACATATGTACCCCTATGTTCAAAGCAGCACAATTTACAATAGCCAATATTTGGAAACAACCTAAGCACCCATCAGCAGGTGAGTGGATTAGAAAACTGTGGTACATCTGTAAAATGGAATAGTACACTGCTGTAAAAAAGAGAGAACTCTTACCATTTGCAACAGTATGGATGGACCTGGAGAGCATCATGCTAAGTGAAATAAGCCAGTCAGAGAAAGAAAAATATCACATGATTTCACTCATTTGTGGGATATAGTGAACAAAATAAACTGATAAACAAAAAATAGATCCAAAGACATAGAAGCATCGAACAATCCATCAACCCTCCGAAGGCAGGGGAGGATGGCGGTGGGGGGGTGGTAAGAGAGCAACCAAAGGACTTGTGTGCATGCATATAAGCATGATCGATGGACACAGACACTAGGGAGGTTGGGGCATGTGCTGAGGGAAGGAGGAAGCCAATAAGGGGGAAAAAGGAGACATATGTAATACTATATGTAATACTTTAAACTAGGGGTGTCGAACTCAATCAGAGAAGGGGCCAAAATCTAAAATCCAGCCTAAATTGCGGGCCGAATGGTTTACTGAACAGTCATAAACTGTCATTGTGATGGAAACGCAGCGGAGTGCAGTGATGACAGCGCGGTGCGGGCCACATTGCAAGGCCTGGCGGGACGGATTTGGCCCGCGGGCCTTGTGTTTGACACATGTGCTTTAAACAATAAAGATTTTAAACAATAAAAGAACTAACGCATTATATAATCCAGGATAGTAATTTGCTCATGAATACCCCCAAGTTTATGTGAATTCTTTTTCATCACAAAGAATGTCTTCAGCAACTAGAGAAAAAGATGAATACATGCAGAACCATTCCAATTCTTTACTGTGAAACCTGGTTAGTTTAATTTGTATGTACCTTTTGGTATCTCTGCATCCCATACAACAGGTTCAGAACCAAGGAAGTTAATAAGGATTAGCAAAGCTCTTTAAGTTACTAAGAAGAATTATCTAACTCTCAGAAATGAACCAGCACCATAACACCTAAACTAACAAGATATTAAGAGAGACAGATCCATCAACTGTCATTCATTTTACATTCCTTGAACAGGATCAAAATAATTCCATGTGGAAACTCAGATTTATATCTGAAATAATTCAAACAATAAGCATTTCCAACATACTATATAATAGAATAGGGTCAGCAAACATCTTCTGTAACATACCAGGTAAATATTTTAGGCTTTGGAGGCCATATGGGATCTTTTGCAACTACTCAATTCTGCTGTTGTAGCACAAAGCAGTCAAACAATAACGTAAATGAATGAACATGGCTGTATTCCAATAAAACTGTATTTATGAACACTGAAATTTGAATGTCACATAATTTTCATGTGCCATGAAATATTCTTCCTTTCATTTCTTTTCAAGCATTTAAAAATGTAAAAATTCTTGGTTCATGGCCATACAAAAACAGACAGTGGCCGGGTTTGGCTTGTGGGCCATATTTTGCCAACCCCTGTCCCTTGGGCCCATGTGATAGGCATTTGAGTAGATATCAAGAAGAATTAAACAATTTCCCTAATTTCTAAGACCGAACAACAGAAATAAAACAATTATAGTAGAACGTAATAAATATTAAAAACAATTATAGTAGAACGTAATAAATATTAAGAAAAAAGATGTGACCCATATTACAGGAGCCAGAAGATAAACTACTATGGAAATTTCTCTTAAATTGGCAATGAGGTTTTGATATAAACAGCAAAGCAGTTCCAGTTTGTTTTTCTCTATATCTTAATGAACAAAGAAACTATGACTTTAAGAAAAAAACCTCCACCACCCACATTTGCTAAGACTTTATCAGAACATGCCTGGGTGTATTTTAGTATGTCCTTTTTAATTAGCATTCCAGGCCAGACCTCCAGGTAAAATCCATTCTCCATTGATCTGCCAGGAAGCAAGCATGTCCCAGATGGTGGCTGACTGAGACTCTTAAGGACAAGTCCACAGGTCTTAACTGTTTATTTCACCTAAGTCCTTTAGTTGTCACAGATAATAGTTTTCAAGTACTCTGTGATAGAAAGAATCAAACAGGTTTTTCCCCCTCAAGTGAAAACCAAAGAAATAATCAAGTTGACCAGAGTGTCAAATATTTGTCTGCACCCCACTGGTTCTGCCTAATCAAACCAGATTTATTAGAGGGTCGCCTCTAATCAGCATTAGGTTTTATCTGCATTTGGAGATGTTTAGGCAGATTTAGTTTAATTACATCAGAACATACGAAGCTTGAGTCTTGAGACTTTAATTGTCACAACTGTCTGCCCGGATGTTTTGTTCCAAGAGGGAAGCTAAGAGAGCCAGGAGCCAGGCTGACATCATCAGCTGTGTATTTAATTAAAGCAACATGAAGCACGGCTGGCTGGAAAGGACAGTGGGTCACAGCCTTCCTGTCCAGATACAGAAAGGCTCCAGGCTCATGAAAATATAAGGACCTAAAGAGTTAGCCTCTCCCATTCATCTGGCAGGATGACCATCATTCCTGATGTCCAGGAAGGCAAACACTCCAGTGTGAGCCTCTGATTTCTCCATAAACCTTTAATGTCACATAGAAGGAGAATCAGCAACTAAGTACTGCTAAGAGCCAAAGGCCACAGATCCCTTAGAATAAAATAAAATACAAAATAAACCTTCACGATGATGAATGGTCTACACATCAACAGTTTCCACCCAAGTTCCAGATGTGCTGGCAACTAGCTTTCTTCCTTGTATGTCTAAGTGACCAAAGATTTCATGGAATAGGCAAAACTTTGCCTTACTGTGACGGTAGACTTCTGTGTTCTGGTATCTTAACATTAGATTGCACCAAGCTTTAATGGTTCCTTTATATGAGGTACTTCTGGGCATAAAATGTTTTCTCCCCCAGGAAAGCAAGATCAACATCAAATTCAGGTAATCAAAAAAGTTCTCCCACTTAAGACCACAGAGAGAATAAATTGATCCAGGATCTAGATGACTCCTTTCTTAGTTTCTTCCCCCTAGAAATCAGTCTCCTTCAGATCAGGAAGGACAGAGGTTATGTCTCATTCACCTCTATCCTTGTGGCTTTCCCCTGCTATGTAGGTGATCAGATCAAAGAATAAGATACAATAGGTCCTATGCCTTGTTGTTAAGGAATAAGAAAACTCAATGATCGAGAAAGCAGAAAAAAGTGAGCAAATTAAACTAATTTTAAAATGTGAGCAAAATTAATAAAGCTGGATAAATACCAGGAAACCAAAGGATGGGTATTTCTGTTTGCATCAGGTTTTGTCCTCAGCAGACACTCAACCAACCTATTCAAAGAATGTCAGGAACCCAGCCTTTGTGCAACACCAGTTGGGAACTCATTTCACTCTGGCAACAAGCTCTTATTTCCCAAGAGGCCTTTCCAAGACATCGAGTAGTCAGCTGTGCATGGACTTCTAATGGCTCTGAAATGAACCTGTATCACTGCTGCGGTCAACATGCAGTGAGGAAAAGGCAGAGGAGCCAGTTGTCAGGAGATCCCAGGAAAATTATTAAACAAATCCCATTGGCCAAGAGAGCTGGAGGTAGAGAAATGAAATGGGGGTGGGCGGGAAGAGACACAGGGAAAAGAAGAAATCTATCCTGACACCATCCCAGTCCCATCTTAACTTTTAGTGCTTAGCGAGGGTTCTTGACAAGGATGAGCACATTACATCAGCAGCACTGCTAAGACTACGCTTGGGAAATAAGGTGGTGCTTGTTTTTGTCTCCTCTCCATATCCCTTCTCCTCTGTCTGGTACTATCTTGGCCTGTCAAAGCTGACTAATCCAGTTATAAGCCACAGTGCAAACCCCCTCTCCCAACCAGTCCCCACAAAGTCACAGCGCCTTCCCTGAGAAACCTCCCTGAGAGCAGGGGGCCTTCATATGTTGTTATCATGCCTCAGGTCAGCCATCTACCTTTGGTTAGAGAAGCCCTATGCTCACCTTCGGTAAAGGCCAAAAGAGGACTCTATTCCCCAACCCTTGAATCCCTCTACCCACTCCCCAGTGTTTTTCAAATCTGGAGCGCCACCGAATCTCCCTTGAGAACATGCTAAAATATAACCTGCAGAGCTCTACCCCCAGAGTATTGAGTCAGTGGGTCTGGGATAGAGTCCCCAAAAGATTGCACTTCTCAGGAGTTTCCAATGATGCTGATACTTCTTGATCCAGAAAGAATAAATTGAGAACCACTGCAGCAAATTAATGAAAAACAAGAAAGTCAGGTAATTGCTGTTTTCAGGTGTTTGTTTGTTTTTTAAATATGGCAGCCCCCAAATTAATATAAAGCCCAGAGCTTTTTATATGTATAAAACAGCTGCCAAAATCCTGACGTGTTTGCTTTGTTGTATAAGCAGCCAGTTGTGATTTTGCATTCAGCCACAAAGCAGGATTGTAGCATTTTTTTCATTAACCAGAGGATTTGCTTCATGTCTGTATTATTGTTTTACAGTTTCTAATTACTGGGCTGTGAAGTGCCAAATGGTCAACAAGCTTCCCTATTGTTATTCAGGTGCACCAACTGGTGCTGGCTCTGAGGAGTGCCTTGTTTTATGGGACTACTGGACGACACAGTCGACACACTCAATGCCTGTGGATATGGACACTCATGTATTGTGATGACAGGAACACAAATTAACCACAGAAACACAACCTCTACCAATTGACTAATCTTTCCAAAGCATGAGCACTTACGGTCCTATTTCTTTGTCAGAGTCCTGTCATCTGGCTGCACACTTTATAAAACCTACCTCTAACATTTTTTTCTTCCTGGTTCTTTAAAACACCCAGTCTTTGAGCTGGCATCCTCAAAGGCTGAACCAGAACATTCACCAGTTAGTGAGTGAACGGAAAATATAAAGACCACAAGAGGTCAGTGTCAAAGGGGAGACATCCCAGGTAAGAAACACTACCATGAGCAAAACCATCCTGACTCAGAACTCTCAACTGTTCCCTGAGGAGTTGGACACAAGCCCTGGAATTGGATTGCCTGGTTTGAATCTTGATTCTATCATTTGATTCCAGCAGGGTACATAATCACAAGTTACCGAACCGCTCTTGACATCAATTTCCCATCTGTAAAATGAAGATAGTGACAGCACATATACTTTATTGGCCTCACTATAGTAAAAGACATAATCCATGTAAAGTGCTTGTCATTCATTCACTAACTGGTGCTGGGCACACTTTAAGTAATCAATAAGCTTTAGGAATGGTCATTGCTTCCTTTGAACCTCTGGGGCAGAACATGAAAGGGTCTGTGCCCTCCTTCCCCCTGGGCATGCCAACAACTACAGAGAGAACCACTCTCCTCCTCCCCAAAGGGACCAAGCAAGATGGGAGCAGCTGGTGTGGGAAGCAAATCAAGAAGACTTTAAAAGATGCTGAAACCGGTTTGGCTCAGTGGATAGAGCGTCGGTCTGCAGACTGAGGGGTCCCAGGTTCGATTCCGAACAAGGGCATGTACATTGGTTTCAGGCACATCCCCGATGGGGGGTAGGCAGGGGACAGCTGGTCGGTGTTTCTCTCTCATCGACGCTTCTAGCTCTCTATCCCTCTCCCTTTCTCTCTGTGGAAAAATCAATAAAATATATATATTTTTTAAAACTTTAAAATTTAAAAGAGCTTGGCGGTGTGGAGTACATGGCTCGATCCCCAGTCTGAGCACAGGCCCGGGTTGCGAGCTCGATCCCCCGTCTGGGACATGTTTTGTTTTGTTTTAATTCTTAAAGAAGATTTTAAAAGAGGAGTGGACTTACAAAGACTTGGGCTCTCTAAGCAAACTGGGTGGAAAGAGCAGAGATGAGACAGACAGAAAAGCAGTCAGGGCTGCCTGACAGTGGGTAAGATCAGCTCTCTTACAGTCCACCAGGACTTTCATATTGTGATCCCAAAGCATCTGAAAACTATTTAGCAGATAACACAGAAGTTTTATAAATTTCTCCTAACCAGACCCAATTTTCTCCTTGAAATTCCCTCCCCAATCTCTTCCAATCTGGAACTGCCTCAACAGAAATAGATAGCAAATTGAAGCAAGAATTTCTCCTTCGCAGAGTGGGAACAAGAGACCCAGAAGAACAAAGCTGGGCTGATGCAGAGAAGAAAGCAGGCTGGGTGAGCCTCGGGTCAGAGGGCCACGGGAGGAAAGATCTCCGGGACAAAATGAGCACACATTCCTCCAGCAGCTGTTTCCTAAAAAGGTAACCTGGAGACGTGAGCAATCAAGAATCAATAAAAGTAAAACGAGGGCTATTCCTCTTCAAGGAGCATGGGAAAAAACACACAATTGTGTGAGCATGTTCATGCGCATATAGAGCATTAAAGCAATTCTTAGTACACTTAGAGAAAATGACATCTCTTGCTTCAGATGTGTGTACTCTGCTGTGCTCTGAAACTCAAGAGTGAGAAGTGTTCTGTCAATGACCCTAGCTCTTGAAAACACAAGTGCTATACAGGAAGAGAACACTGCACACTTGATACACAGGAGGGTTGGAGAGACATATTATCATCATCCAAAGGGCTAGTTGTACTTTTTTTCCTAAAAACAAATCAAAACCTTTAATCTCTCAAAACTGCTCTTCAGACTCCACGTCTGGTCCACACCTGAAATTGTCTTGTCTTTAGGGAAAGGACACACAGATGCAGGGCTACTCCACCAAAAAGGTTAAACAGAGAATGAAGCTTAACTCGTTTTCTTGGCCTAAGCATTGGCAGAGCCTCCCTGGCGAAATAAATGAAGAACTATAATACAAGTCCCGTAGGCTCTATGAAGAAAGAAGTCCCCATTACGAAGAAAGCACTGAAAGGTCCCCAGCCAGAGTGTCACCTCAGCCTCTTGGATGCAGGAATCTTCTCAGGGCAATTCAGTGAGTACCCAGACAGAACATCAGATGCCTCACTTTTTGCTTGTGAACCTGGTAACTCACAGAATCTGAATGGTGGATGATCAGGTCCTAGCTGAAGCAGTATGTACCTGATTTTTAAAGATGCCTGAAAAAAATTGCACACATCACAGGAGGCCAATCCAGTATGTAATGATCACTTATGGGTCTTGAATTTGCCGATGTCTAATTAAACTACCTTTAGCAAAGTTCTACGTCAAATTTACTATTTTGTTTTATAGTCCCTCCAGTCTTCATTATGGATGCAGTGCCAATTTCTGTTTTTGTTTTCATTTTTTCCAAAAGACATTAAATCTATAATAAAATTTGTCATAATTTATATGCTTTTGTAAAATTTTTCCTGTCTATAAATTCATAAATTAGGGGGAGGGGGAAATCATGTGACAAAAAGAATGTTTTGCTTCAGAAAAATATGGTCACTGTAGAAATAGGCAAGAGCCAACTCACACTTATAATAAAACTAGAAACATGCCCAGGAAATCACAGATAAAGATGCCTCTAGCTCCCAAATTCCATGATTCTTTATTTTATTCCCAACATCTAGCACAGTGTCTCAACTGTACTATATACTCAGCATATGATTCTTAATGACAGCCTCTAAAATGGATATGGGCTGTCAGAGACGATTTCACAAAGCTTAAAAATAAAGCTCCAACCCATCCATCCACCCCACACCTGCAACAATGACAGAGCAGCCAATTTTACAACTATTTACACACAGCTCTCCCGGCTCTCTTTGCCTTAAAAATCCCTGCCACAGATACTAACATCCAGGAAGCCAAAGGGCATGGGGAAACAGACTACACTTTTCTGCATGGAATACTCCCTCTACCAACTTGGGCATCTACTACTTTCAAAATAGTTAGAATAACTTCCCCAAACCAACATAACCAACCTATTCCAAGAAAGTTCTTATCTCTCAGCTCACCTTAAGGGCCAGAGACCAACAGAGAAAGTACAGGGCAATGCTCCTTTATGCAGACCTGAATTCTTCAATAAGATTAACTAAGTAATAGGATTTAGGGATGCATTGAAGGCCATTATGGTATCTCCTACAAGCTAGAGGCTCCAAAGGCTTTAACCATTTGATTTAATCCAATCTAGCCTAATCTAATCAAGGCTGTCTCCTTGTATTTTGTTAGTGGACTTTGAGCAGTGATCTTAAAAATGAAGGAAAAACTTGCATTCAAATCACACCCTGAAGACAAAATATATATTATCCTTTACCTAGAAACTAGTGCAAACCTGACTACAAGTGTGTGTGGGTCTTTTGCTACCTTAATTTGCTAATTACTATGATCTACCTAGGCTGAGAAATGATTATGTTATCTACTTTTTGCTTAGATTTTAATAAAACTGCACAAGATTTCACATGTTGATTAGTAATCTTAATAAAATAAAAAACACACTATCGTTTGTAATTTCCTATAAGAGGAACAAGGTTCTAATTCAACAACGAACTCTGTGCAGTCAGGGGTCAAAGCCAAGACTGAGTCAATAGCAGAGAAATTAACCTTAACTGACAGCCCATGTCTTTCTGCAAGGTGATTTCTGACCCTCAGAATGAAGACAGATGTCTACAGTAAACCCATGTTGGAGTATTATAAGTTTGCCTGACCCCTTTAACTTATACACTAAAGCTAATTAGTCAGCTTACACCCCAAATTCCTATCGCTACACCAATCACTGACTTTATACATTAAATAGTATGGCTAACACAACCTAGAAAGGAAAATAAAAATTAACTATATAAGCTAATACATTTTATAGCCCTGCACCATCCAGTACAGTAATTACACTGAACAAAAAAGTAAATATCTCACTAACATTTCTGTATTGAAATGGTGAAATGATTAAAAAGGTTTGATATCTAAGGCTAAATAAATTATTAAACTTAATTTAACCTCTTCCTTTTTTCGATTTTAATACAGCATGTGTGGCTCAACATATTTCAATTGGACAGAACTGTGTTAGTCAATCTGTCCACTGTAGCTCCTCATTGTCCACAATGTCAAAGGAGAAGTACATATTTCATCTCATTAACGCCATCAGGTCAAGGCCAGATGAAAACCCTCAAAGTAAGGATGGAACAGTCTTAGAACAAGTATTTACTGAGGCCTCAGAAGCAGCAGCAATCATGGATTCTAGTGCCAACTCAGGTACTAAATACCTGAATCAACCCTGAATGCGCTGTTTAACTTTGCTGAACGTAATAGTTGCTCATCCATCTGTAAGATGAAGCGGTTACACAGACCTCTTGTCCAAATTCACAGGTATTTCTGATTACCTCAAGAAAGGAACGGTCAGTCCTTCTATGTGCAGCACCAGATTCTCAGCCTACTGAACCATGACTGCATTTACCCAATACATCCAGCTTAGGAGAATTCTCCAGAACACACTAGCTCAAATAATCCAGAATGTCTGGTTTCAAGTATTAACCACTGAGCACAATGATCACCTTCCTACCACAAGACATTTTTCCTCAAGTTCTGCTAACAGCACTTTCAAACTTAAGTGGCTTAGAAAAAGCTGTTGTTCCCAGCAACTCAAGAGGTCAATGAGGAAACACTGGTTATCAGAGGAAGGGTAGCTACCAAAGGTGTTAGCCACAGAGAATACATAAGGTACCAGAAATATCCTCGGTGTGTCTAAATAGCCTTGTTCCTCACCCTACTTTACACCAGTCATGACTAGGCAGCCTGGCCCCTCACATAACACTACCTGGGGCAATGCTGCCTCCAACACCTCACTCTGAACTAAATCTATATTCCCAGTGATGCGTAACCTAATTAAATTTAAGAAAAGCATTCAGGTTAAAAAAAATATTTTACTCAGTAAACATATGAGGAGATGGTAGCAGAGTCTCAGCTAAGGGAAGGGAATATAAGAATGAAGAAGAGCCTGGACAACATGGGTCAGTGTTTGAAGACTGACTTATGAACCAGGAGGTCACAGTTCAATTCCTGGTCAGAGCACATGCCCAGGTTGCAGGCTCGATCCCCAGTATGCAGCATGCAGGAGGTAGCTGATCAATAATTCTCATCATCATCATCTCTCTCTCTCTCTCTTCCCCGCCCCCCCTCTCTCCCTTCCACTCTGAAATCAATAAAATGTGTGTATATACACTGAGTTACCACCAGATTATTATGATCTCTGAACACATAATAATCTGGCCACTCAGTATTAGAGGCTCAGTTTATAAATTTGTGCATATGTAGGGTCCAGCCAACCTGGCCAGGCAGAGGGGACATGGGTGGATGGCTGGCCTGCCTGCTGGTCAAACACCTGGTCAAGGGAACAATTTGCATATTAGCCTTTTATTGTATAGGATAGGATATATACTGAGTGGCCAGATTATTATGCGTTCAGAGATTCCCACTAGTATACACTGTCAAAGAGCCCATGATAGTCCTGTTCACCCCTCATCTAATTATAACTATCTGGCTATTGGTTCTGATTTTTATTTTCTTTAATAATTATATATTCCACTGGACAGCTCCATAGCATCAAGAACTCTGTATAACTCACACATGTCCACTGCTTAGCAACAAATAGTGTTTAATAAAAATGGTGAATAAATGAGTTACAAGTATGGGATCATCCATGGGAAGAGGATAAAGTCACTCTTTGTTCACAGAACAAAAGGGGTGGGGGGAACAAACATACTGATGAAACTGACAACACGGCAAACCAAGGAGACACAACTAGACAGAGGGGTTTACTTTCCCATCTCCACTCTTCAATGGACCTGGGATGGTGTCACCTACTGAAGCACAAAGCTCTGTGTAACAGGCAAAAAAAAGGAAGTAGTTGGGAACTTAGCTCCTTGAGCTACAAGAAGCACAGCATACCCAACATTAAGGTGGTTTGTCAGAAGCCTCACTGCTCTCCAAATAACCTTTTTGTTTAAATGTTTCCAGATTACTCAACTAAAGAGGGCAAAGGTATCTGAAAGTCTGAGACAAACTGTAAATAGGTTAAAAATAAAAATAAAAAGACTGAGTATCTAACAGCACCCTGTAAACTCATAGAAGACATTAACCCAGAGCTCAGCTCAGCTCAGTGAGTGCCATGTAAAATGACCAATTTCCCTCTTCTGTCACAGTTTTAAATCCAGCTCCATACAAAGCTCTGCCACCCCTGCTGCAGACTGGGGACTAGGACTGCACCCAGCACGCCCTGCCAAACAGCCATCACCGTGAAGAACATGAATGAGTACAGCAACCCAGAGGAATTCGCAGAGGCATCCAAGATCAACGTGCACAAAAATCAGCAAGATGACGGTAAAATGTTTACTGTAGGCTTAAGCTGGGATGCAAGAAAGACCTGACTGAATATTTGTATGCATTTGGAAAAGTTGTAGACTGTACAATTAAAACAGATCCAGTCACCAGAAGATCAGGAGGATTTGGATCTGAGAATTACTGATCAGCTGCCCCCTGCACGCCCCATACTGGGGATCAAGCCCACAACCTGGGCATCTTTTCAAATATGCTGATAGTGGTGATAAGATTTTGAAATTGAAGGAATACCAACTATAGATGGCAAATTGATAGACCTCCCAAAAGGGCCCATGCTTTAAAAGGGAAGGAACCCAAAAAAAGTTTTTTTGTGAGTGGATTAAGACCAGTTACTTCTGAAGAACAAACTAAAAAATACTTGGAGAGATTGAAAATACTGAACTTCCCTTAGATAGCAACAAATGAAAGAAGAGGTTATGTTTTATCACATATAAAGATGAAGAGGCAGAAAAGAAATTGTGAGGAAACAGATTATTATCAAATTGGTTCTGGGAAGTGTGAGATCAAAGTTACAAAACCCAAAGAGGTGTACAGGCAGCAACAGCAACAATAAAATAAAGGAAGAGGTGCTGCAGCTGGAGGACGAGGAGGTATTAAGGGTCATGGACAAGGTCAGGGCCAAAACTGGAACCAAGAATATAATAACTATTATGATCAAGGATATGAAAATTACAATAGTGCCTATGGTGGTGATCAAAACTATAGAGTCTGTGGCGGCTATGATTATACTGGGCATAACTATGGGAACTATGAATATGGACAGAAATTATGCAGACTACAGTGACCAACAGAGTACTTACTGCAAGGCGTCTCGAGAGAGAGTGGCAATCATCAAAACAATTATCAGCCCCACTAAAAGAGGACACTAGAGAAAATGGAAGGAGATTGCCAAAGTAACCCATCTTTCAGGATGACATTGGAGATTGCTCTTCTGTTCATCTAAGATGGGTATTTTATAAAAGACTTTCTACTTTACAACTATATAGATGCCAATTAGTTTCCTTTGTTTTTACTTTGTCTTTTGCAATTATGAGTCTAAGTGAATTTGTGTGATTCCATGTTAAACCTCAAATAAATGCTTCCTTATGTGGAAAAAAAAAAATGACAAATTTCCTAATTTCCAGAAGAGGTGCTGCTTATTTATTCCTTCCTGGGTACCAGCCTAAATGCAGCTCCTGCCTACTTATTTGAACCATCTTTGAGTGATTAAAGCCTTTCCCTAGTCATCCAACATAAATAGCACTGAATTGTTAATTAAAACCCACCATAAAAAATGATAAACAACCAAATTCAGGTGCTGCATAATTTATTTACGTTTATGTAACACTTCCCCTTGAGGAACTCAAGGCATTTCACAAACTTAAAATCATCTAGCAAACATTAATCTTCACAAACTCCCAGGAGAAAGAATTTAAGGAGCCCAATGAATAATAGGTCACTTACCGTCATACATACACACCTCGCTCATGACAATCCGAGAGTCCCACTAAAAATCTGTGTGAACCACAGATCTGAACCAACTCAAACAACTATAAGTGATATTTTTCAGGAAATCATCCCCAAAAAGAGTGATTACTCTTCTACTACACTGTGGAAAAAATGTCATTAAACCTTCCCTTGCATGATTTTATTCAGTAATAAAAAAGGAGAAAAAAAAATCCCATCTCACTACACAGTTACATCTCCTAGATCTTCTAAAAAATATTATCACCTTGTCCGGCCAGCATGGCTCAGTGGTTGAGCATGAACCTATGAACTAGGAGGTTGTGGTTTGATTCCCGGTCAGGGCATATGCCCAGGTTGTGGGCTCAATACCCAGTGTGGGGCGTGCAGGAGGCAGCCAATAAATGATTCTATCACTGATATTTTTATTTCACACTCATTCTCCCTTCCTCTTTGAAATCAATAATGTGTGTGTGTGTGTGTGTGTGTGTGTGTGTATACACACACACACACACACACACACACACACACACACACACACATATATATATATATATATATATTTTTTTTTTTTTTTTTTTTTTTTTTTTTTTTAAATACACCACCTTGGGGTAAAAGAAAAAAATTTATCAAATTCTAATACTCATTGTTTTCCTGAATTTCCTTGACCTAACTGCTCAAAGGAGAATCTATATTTTAAATAAATACCTCAGGCTTTTCAAGACCTTCAGATGTATTGGTAATGTTTTATTTCTTAACCTGGGTGATGAGTACATGAGTTTCAGAATTATTTTTCTTTAAATAACGTTTTATAATATATACAATTTCTTTAATGCTCCCCAGGAATTCTGTGCATGTAGACCAGGAACCATGCTTTGGGAACCAGTGCAGGCTATATCAGAATATCCCCGGATACTTTGCAAAGTAGAATCCCATTAGGGGTTGAATGTGTCCCCTCAAGAAAGATATGAATGGGACTAAATAAAGCTAAAAAACTTCCGCACAACAAAAAAAAAAAATCATCACCAAAACAAAAAGGCAACCAAACAAATGGGAGAAGATATTTGCAAACAATACTTCCAATAGGGGACTAATATCCAAAATACGTAAAGAACTCATACAACTCAACAACAAAAATGTAAAAATGGTCATAGGACCTGAGCATTTTTCTCAAGAAGACATACAAATGACCAACAAAGACAGAAGAAGCTGTTCAATTTCACCAGCTATAAGGGAAATGCAAGTTAAAAAGATAATGAGATAACACCTCAGATCTGTTAGAATAGCTACTATCAATAACACAAGAAATCAGAAGTGTTTAAGAGCATGTAGAGAAAAGGACACCCTAATACACTGCTGGTAGGAATGTCAATTGGTAAAGTCTCTACGCAAACAATATAAAGGTTCCTCAATAAAATTAAGAAGAGAGCTACCATATAACCCAGTAATCTCTGTTGGTATCTACCTGAAAGTTTTAAAAATACTTATTCATAAAGATATATGTATACCTATGTTCACTGCAGCTTATTCATAGCAACCAAGACATGGAAACAACCTGTCTTTCAACTAATGATTGGATAAAGAAGACCTGGTACATTCATATAATGGAGTACTACTCAACCATATAAAATGATGGATCTCAAGTATCATGCTAAGTAAAATAAATCAAACAATAAAGGACAAAAACTATATGAGTTCACTCATATGTGGGATGTAAAACAGGAAGCAATAAATGAACAAATAAAACAAACTCACAGGTACAGACAACAGTAGGGTCATTACCAAAAAGGAAGGGAGTGAGGGGAGAGAAAGAGAGTAAAGGGAGTCAAATATATAGTGATGGATGGAGACTAGATTTTGGGAAATGAGCACACAATGCAATAAAATGATGATGAATTATATAATTTTATGCCTGAGTCTTATGTTATTAACCAATATGATTCCAATAAATTTAAATTTTTAAAAAGATATGGTGAAATCTTTGTGACCTTATTTGGAAACAGCATTTTCTGTAATTCATTAAGATGAGGTCGTACTGGAATAGGGAGAGCCCCTAATCCAATATGCATGGTGTCCTAAGACAATGGCCATGTGAACACTGAAACACCCTGGGAGAACACCAGATGAAGGTATTCACAAAGAAGGCAAAGATTAGAGCTAAGCAGCTGTAAAGCAAGAAACTACCAAAACCTGCCCAAGAGCTAGAAATAGGCAAAGAAGGATTCACTACAGGTTTTAGCGGGAGCACAGCACTGCTGACATGCTGATTTTCTGACTTCTAGCCTCCAACACTATACGAAAATGTATTTTTGCTTTAAGCCACCCAGTAGGCAGTTCTTTGTTACAGTAATCCCTAGGAAACAAAACCCGACTAAGAGTGGTGTTGGAAGTGCCTAATCATGTGTCTGTCTGTGTGTGTGTGTGTAACTCTAATATATATATATCTTAATATGTAAATAGACCACATGGCGGAAAAACCAAACAACCGAACAATCAGGTACTATGACGTGGGCTAAACACCAGGGGGCGTGTGCAGAACATGTTGGCCATCAGCTACAGTGGATGGTGAAGCAGGTGAGTGGGGGCGCCAGACCAAGACAGGGCGTTGGTCACTGTCATTAGGGTGAGACTCTGGTGATTACTGAAAATTCTTTGCTCCCATGTGCTGTGGTCCTGCCAGACACTCGCACCCACTACCAGTGCCGGCCCCACTCGCACCTGTTAACAGCACTAGAGCCACCACTCACACCCACTGCCAGCACCCAGTGCTGGGCCCAATCGCTCAGCCCCAATCGCCTAGCCCCAATTGTCCGGCATCATCAGCGGGTGCAAATGGTGGCTGCCAGCCCTGAACACCCCTGAGGGCTTTTCCACCTCCCCCTGTTCCTGAGGGACGATCAGGGCAGCAGCCACCACTCACACCCATGGCTGGTGCCAGCCCCAATTGCTCTGCACCGTCAGCAGGGACTGGCGGGGCCAGCGTAATCAATGCATGGGAGTAGTGGTGGCAGGAGTGGGGCTGCTGGCACACAGGGAACCAGGGGCCATGATGGGGGGGGGGGGGGGGGGGGCATGGAGGGAGGGGCCAGGCGGGGGCATGGAGGATGGGACAAGACCCACCCCTATGCCCACTGCAGCCTCACGGCCCAGAGTTCCTTTCAAGGTACATGAATTCGTGCACTGGGCCCCTAGTCAGATATAATTTTGGGAAGTCTGCTGCAGGTTCTAGAACCCTAAGAATATTTGTGCAGGAAAAGACTTCTAAATAACCACAATGTTTTGAAGATAAAAAACATAATGAATCTAAAGTTCTCATCACTAAAATAGTAAACTGTTCTTTGGAAGCAACAATATTTTAGAAACACAATGAAATTAATTGCAAAAGAAATGAGACATAATAAGACAGGTATGTTTTTAAGTGAACAGAGAAGAGAATTCAGGGACTAAAGGGGAGTATAGAAAAAGAAAGACAGCCTGGCCTCCTGGTTCTGTAAAGAGAGATAGGAAACGTCCTCAGACAGCATTGCTACCCAAGTAAGTTGTAAAGGAATTGCCTCTGAAACTTTCCCTACTGGTCTCAGTTCCTATTGTTTAATTAAAAGGTTCAAGAGAACCCTGACCTGTGCCAGGTTTGGTATAACCTTATTTGCAAAGAGCCAATATTTGGAGGAAAGTAGTGAGGAAAAAGCTATCTGGTTCCACTCTCCATCCATCCATCCTTTTTAAAGTGTCTGACTATAATCCATAGCAGACATACTTAGCAAACTTTAAAATACAGACTCTCAACATTTTTACAATTAAGTCACTCTGAAATGTCATGAAAAGCAATCTAGTCCCATTAAAATCTTCACACTCTCATTAAAAAAGCACTTACAGACTTGAAAATGTTCCTAATACATTATTTAAAGACACAAGATGTACAGTGACTAAAATCCTTGTATAAGGAAGAATAGTAGCAGCCTACTTTTTTTTTTTAATGTGCAATTTGTATCATAATTGGGTAATTGGCTAACTGCAGGTAGCAGTCAGGTTGTAATAATATACTGGTTTTAAAGATGCTTGGGGACCTCTCATTCCTCTAAAATTCCAGTCCACCCAGGAACAATACGTATCAAATCTTAGTTTAGTTAATGGTCCCTCCATCCTTCTTTCCAGGATTTCAAGTCCAGGAAATGGGGAGGGGGAAGAGTGTAAAGGGGGAAAATCCAGACCCTATCAGCAGACACCACCATGCCACTAATCATTTCTATAAAGTCCTGACCTCTAGACCATTTGGTCTCCTCCCTTTCAATTAAGGGTCATTGCTATTTATGTGTTGCCATTCAGGGAACTAAATGTGTTTTCACAGGCCCTAAATCCCTAAGGGAACAGCAAGAGCCCCAGGCTGGAAGTCTCTTTTCCACTCCTCTCTTTCACTAGCCTTCAAAAAAAAACATACAATCCACCTTTAAGTAGGAAACTGAGCTTTGAACACTGGGGGAGTCTGACACTTGACTCTTAATGCAACTCTACAATCTGTTCAAGGCAGAGATGACACATGGGAGAATGGGGGACAACGGGTGAGGTATTTTAGGCTAACCCCAATGGGTTTCACAGGTTTAATTTTGTTTAGTGTTTCTTCCAACAAAATTCCTGAAAATGTTAAGTCTGTATAAAAGATAATATTTATGACTCCTGTTTCCTTCCTCTAATTATATGTCAGTGCACAAAGCTCTCACGTTCCAAATCTATAAAATGAAAGGAATGGACTTCATCAACCCGCTGCCTCTTGCACACCCCCTACCGGGGATGTGCCCACAACCAAGGTACATGCCCTTGACCAGAATCGAACCCGGGACCTTTCAGTCGGCAGACCGACACTCTACCACTGAGCCAAACCAGTTTCAGCGACTTCTTAAAATTTAAAATCCTTCCTCTAAATCACTTGTGAGTTCTTAAGTTGCAATTAAATGCCAGGTCAAAATATAGAGAGATATATAGGTATATAGATAAATATATAGCTAGATAGATAGATATAGATATAGATATAGATATAGATATAGATATAGATATAGATATAGATATAGATATAGATACACATACATTCATACTAGAGGCCCGATGCACAAAACTCATGCACGGTGGGTGGGGGGTGGTCCCTCAGCCCAACCTGCACCCTCTCCAATCTGGGACCTCTTGAGGGATGTCCGACCACCCATTTAGGGACATCCCTCTCAGAATCCAGGACTGCTAGCTCCCAACCACTAACCTGCCTCTGCCTGATTGCCCCTAACCGCTTCTACTTGCCAGCCTGATCACCCCCTACTCACTCTACTGCCAGCCTGATCGATGCCTAACTACTCCCTGGCTGGCCCAATTGCCCCTAACTGCCCTCCCCTGCCAGTCTGGTTGCCCCTAATTGTCCTCTCCTGCAGGCCTGGTTGCCCCAAACTGCTCTCCCCTGTAGGCCTACTCACCCCTAACTATACTCCCCTGCTAGCCTGGTCTCTAACTGCCCTCCTCTGTTGGCCTTATCTCCCCAAACTACCCTCCTCTGCTGGCCCAGTCACCCCTAACTGCCCTCCTGCTGGCCTGATTGCCCAGAAAGAAAAAAGTCTAGGAATCCTCTATACATAGCTAGGACTAAAGGTGAACAAAGAAAGGGAATGGTTTCCCTGACTGGTTTGGCTCAGTGGCTAGAGCACATGTGTCAAACACAAGGCCTGCGGGCCAAATCCGTCCCGCCAGGCCTTGCAATGTGGCCCGCACCGCGCTGTCATCACTGCACTCCGCTGCCTTTCCATCACAATGACAGTTTATGACTGTTCAGTAAACCATTCGGCCCGCGATTTAGGCTGGATTTTAGATTTTGGCCCCTTCTCTGATTGAGTTCGACACCCCTAGGCTAGAGCATCGGCCTGCAGACTGGAGAATCCCAGGTTCGATTTCAGTCAAGCGCATGTACCTTGGTTGCAGGCACATCCCCAGTGGGGGGGGTGCAGGAGGCAGACGATCAATGTTTCTCTCTCATTGATGTTTCTAACTCTCTATCCCTCTCCCTTCCTCTCTGTAAAAAATCAATAAAATATAAATTTTTAAAAAAGAATGGGAATGGTTGCAATTAAAAACCTGCTCAGTGGCTCCTAGGGGGACACTGCCATCCTACAATCTTTGCACTTAGTTATCTCTTGCTTTTGATACACACAGAATAAGAGGACAGTGGGGAAGGGAAGACTGAGTCAGCTCGGACTGCCATAATGAAATACCATAGACTGGGTAGTCTCAACAACACACATTTATTTTCTCAGTTCTGGAAGCTATAAGGCTAAGATCAAGGTACTAGCATGGTCAGTCTCTAGTAAGAGTTCTATTCCTGGCTTCTAGACTGTCACTGTCTCTCTAACTTCACATGGCAAGGGCAAAGATACAGAGTGCCTCTTTTTAGAAGAGTACCAATCCCAACCTAAGGGCTCAGTCCTCATGTCTCATATAAATCTAATAATCCCGCAAAAGCTTCATCTCTAAATATCATCACATTGGGGATAAGGCCTTCAATATGTGAATGGAGGTACTTAATTCAACCTATGGTAGGGAATTTCTTCAAATTAAGTCAATGTTACTTCTGGAGCGCTAGAGGGAAGCAAAAGATTGAAAAGGCCTCAAATCTTGCTTTTACCTATATCTGATGAGAGCTTAATACAAAAACACCATAGGACCCAGCAAGCATGGCTCAACGGTTGAGCATCGACCTATGAACCAGGAGATTACAGTTTAATTCCCAAAGGGGCATATGACAAGGTTGCAGGCTCGATCCCCAGTGTGGGGCATGGAGGAGGCAGCCAATCAATGATTCTCTCTCATCATTGATGCTTCTAACTCTCTCTTCCTCTTACTTCCTCTCTGAAATCAATAAAGATTTTTTTAAATATATATATATATATATGTATATATATGTATATATATGTATGTATGTATATATGTATATATATGACTAGAAGCTTTACTGAACATTAGTATTTTCAGTTAATCAGTCAATGGTTATTGAGGCTCTATTATAAAGTACGATATTTAAGCACAAATGCATAAGAAGAAACAAACAAAAATTTTTATTATGGTTTCTATCTTTCATAGGTATAGCTGACAAGTTCTTAAGGTGGTCCCCATGATCCTCACCTCCAGGGGTCCATGCCCTTCCCTTGTATGATCCTCTCTCCTTGGATGTGTCAGAAATCTGTGACTTAACTATTACCTCTTGGATATAGCTAAGAAGACAGATATTCGTGATTACATGACAAAAGACCGTAGTATCTGCCTTGTTTTCTCTCTTGTTGGCTTTGAGAAAGTGAGCAACCATGTGAGAGAAAGTCACGTGACAATAACTGTGAGCAGCCTTCAGGAGCAAAGACACCCTACACAGCAAGAAAATAAGGCCTTCGGTTCTACAGTTGCAAGGAAATGAATTCCACCAACAACCTGAGTGAGCTGGGGAGCAGACCCTTCCCGAGATAAGCATTCAGATGAGACTCCAGACCTGGGCAACATCATCTTGACTGAAGCCTTGAAAAGAAACCAACTAAGTCTGGCCGGTGTGGTTCAATTGGTTGAACATCATCTCGTGGACCAAGAGGTCACTGGTTTAATTCCTGGTCAGGGCACATGCCTGGGTTGCAGGCTCAATCCCCAATGGGGCATGCAGGAGGCAGTCAATTGATGATTCTCTCTCACTAATGTTTCTATCTCTACCTCTCCCTTCCTCTGTCTATAAAAGTAATGAAAATATTTTTTTAAAAAGAACCCAACTAAGCTGTGCTCATAAAAACTGTAAGATAATAAATGTATTTATTTTAAGCCACAAAACTTTACGTTTGTGGAAATACTGTTATACAGCAGTAGATAACTAATACAAGATAATTTTCTTGAATGTACCATTTAAAATTTTTAAATTCTCCTTTCCCTCAGAAATTAACAATTGTCTTGGAGTATGTTAAAGAGTTAATAGGGATATTGTTAATCTTTCAAGGAAAAGAGCAGGAAAGAGCCTAAAATAAATGCCTGGAATTGTCTAATCACAGAGCTATTCATAATCAGAATGTTATCAAATCTAACCATTGAGGGCGCTGAAATTCAGAAAAATTCGGTGACATATCCAAGGATACACAGTGTATACATACAAAAGCTGGGAGCCATCTTCCTATACACAAGGTTTTTCCACCCAAGGCAATTTCTTCTCTCAACTCTAAATGAAAACACTTTTAAAGCTTCTCCATGGAACTGAATCCTCCCCAGAGAATCATGGAATGTCAGCATTAGAAGAGATTGTGCTAATTCTGGAAGGTTAAGTAACTTATCCAAGGTCACAAAGAAAATGAACTACAAAATCAAGTTAGGTTACCTTCCAGTTTAGTTATTTCCATTGCACCATATAGAGAATGATATGCAATTGTTGAGCTTCTACAAAAAAGGAAATTGAATTATTTAGACCAAGTCATATTCAGGCATTCAAGGAGGGAAAAGCTAGGGGGGATGGGATGGGGCGCGGGGGGGGGGGGGGGGGGGGGTAAAAGAAGCCATAATCTTAATAACACTACCATCTTCTCAATCTATGTTTTTGTATAAACCCATTGCATTTACTGAATTTACTTAAAGTGAGTTAGTTAACTTTCATATTTTGGTACATGCTGTGCCTGCAAGGCCCTGAAGATATAGGGACATAGGCCAATGGACAGGGGCGTAAGCAAGGCTCTGACTACAGATGATAAGATTAATTCTAGAGCAAGGAAAGAATCCTGAAGCCTAGTCGTCTGCATTTTGATGTATGAGTAGAACTTAGTCTAGAGTATCTAGAGGGGATCCAGCTAATATGCTTTTGGCTTATTATATAATCAGTAACCCTGTTCTAAATTGGGGCAGGGGGGAGAATACCATTCCTTCCTCTGTCCTATTTCTGTTCATTACTCATTTGAAGTCTTTATTGCTATAATCTGTTTACCTGTCTTTTGCCAGCTCCTTAAGGAGCACATACAACACAGCCTTTGACAGAAATTAAAACTCTACCATTCAACTTCCATAACAGTAAAACAACTATTCGATCACTTGCAACTTCCATTAATCTCTGTACCACCTAACCTTAAATCTCGAATGAAGCACAGTCATTTTTTTAAAGAGGAAAAAAACAAAACAAAGAAAAACTACAGTTTAGCAGGACTTCACACAGAGCTGACAGAAGCAGTGCTGAACACGTAAGTTCCATCACTGTGTAATTAATTATTCTTAGCTAATGTTGCTGCTTTGATTTATTCCGTATTACTACTCTCTATACCAACCTTTCCCCCTTTCACAGGTCACAATTCTGCAGGATATTAAGAACTATTCTCTGGGGAAACAGAATGAATAGGATTCAGAGTTCAAATAACTTTGGGAAATGTTTGGTTAAACAAAGTCATTTTAAGGCAGACAACTCAGTGCTTTCAATGTGCTACTATGAAAGTGAATTTCCAAGAAAGAAATGTAGTATTTATGGGTCTTTCATTTAGCCTCAGAGCATCTTGGTCTCATTCTTCTACACAAGGTGAGGAATACTTTCTGGGAAATTTATTCAAGTCAACAGCATTTACCGGCTGAAGAAAACAATAAATCACAGTGGGAAATCTTCAGTAAATATAAGCAAGACTGACAAGTGGATTCATTGTTTCATTCATACAACCAGCATTTACTGAGCCCTGCCCTATAAAAGAGACAAAGGCCCTGCACTCACAGAGCTTAAATCCAGTGGAAGGGAAGAATGCCCTCCATCCCCAGCTTGGGAGATAAAGAAGTCTTTCTAGTCTCCTTGAGGCTGGACACTAGTTCTTTTATGGCCCCAAGCACCTGGTGGGTGTTCTGTAAATAACTGCTAGCAGCCTGATCACAGTCAAGTCTGTAGACATTTTCCAAATTCCCATGAAAATCAATCAAACTAATAAAATGAACTGCTAAAATCCATGTTTGGTTGTTTGATCATGTGGATAAACTTCTATAAAGATACTCATTTTGAAGAATAATTATTCAAGGCAAGATCTAGGAGATGCCTTAAAATCATCCATTTTACCCCCTTGAATTTCCTGAGAGGAAACTGAGGCCAAAGAGGTTAGTTAGGTGCTTGACCAAGACCATACTGGCTGTGCCAAATTTGGCAGCTTCATTGGTTGTTGTGTCACACACACACAAACACACACACACACACACACACACACACACACACACACACACACACACACACGGGTGTAGGGGCTGGGTTCCGGGTCAGGGCATAAACCTAGGCTGTGGGTTTGATCCTAGATTGGGGCTCATAAGGGCAACCAATGGATATTTCTCTCTCTCTCTCTCTCATCAATAAAAAACATGTCCTCAGGCGAGGATTAATTTTTTTAAACAGGATGATACAGACAGCAAAAGATGGCAAAGACAGCAATGCAGCTGCAAAAGGCCGTGACCATCTGCCACCGGGAGCTTCTCTCCAACTAACAACCCACTGCTTTCTTAAAAAGGTACGAAGTTATTTCGTCAGTGACAATGCTCTAGGTACTGTCACAACATAGCTATCATTCTGATCATATCCAAACCCACCTTTATAGAATCATGGGATAACCTGGGAACCCAGGAAAAGTGAGCAGCAGGGTAGCCTTAGGGTGCCTTTGGGCACAACAGGTTTCCAGCCAACAAAGCATCAGAGAGTATGCTCTCCTGAAGACGGATTATAATAAATACCTCAAATATGGTCAGAAAATTACAAGCCTAGCCGAGTCAGTCCTAGGTTCAGCCCACAGAGTGCTCTCTGTAACCTGCCAAATGACCCTGGACCACAAGCTAATTCTTTCTCCATCTAGAAGGGTTGGACTAGAGGTTATGAAGGCCCCTTAGGGTCTCCAATGCTATGATTTTGCTTGATTTGTGTCAGCAACAAAGAATTTGTCATCCTCCTCTTGGGCTATAACCAGTTTTGTTCTTTTTTTGAGGCAGGATCTGCTACATTTGCATCAAGTACTGAAATGTTACAGGACATAAAATAGATAAGTGCTCTCTAGGTACATTTTATTATACTTCCCTAACATTTAACATACAATAAAGAGATGTACTATGAAATATTATGGAACCTAAGAGTACATTATCCCAGACTGGTCTAACTATCATGGTGTCTAATTCCTAGAACTTATAATTTTAATAAAAGTCTGTGATAATTCACTAAGAAGGGGAAAAGAAAAAAGTCACCGGGGAAAAAAATTAAAATACAGAAATGTTAAAACGTCCTTTAATTCCCTTTTTCTCCTGGTTTACCAACTTTTGCTGCAGACATCATTTAAAACTGGCAAACTGAAAAGTTCCCAACAGAAACTGTATTCAGAAGCTGCTTTCCACCAGAAAGCAGACACGTCTGCACCCCACTGTGAAATCAAATCACAGGTAGGCCAAAGGGCAATACCTGGGCCCTGGGAAAAGCTTCTGCTTTTCCTGCCTCAATTCCTGGCTAAATTCTTCATTTCCGGGGCAGGTGAGATCTCCAATAAGAGGTCAACTCAATGCATTTTGACATCCAAATGGCAATACTGCTGGGAGTAAATTAAAACATCTACTGAGAATGAAACCGGAGAGGTGAAAATATGAGAAAGAAAAAAAAAATGTGCGTGTTGGATTTTAACAAAAACTGAGGCTGGTATCACCAGAGAAGAAAAAGAGGAATTAAGGAAGCTGCACTGCATATGAAATGAGAATTTTACAACTGGTTTTAAAAGTAATCGTACAAAGTACCATCCTGGAAAAAAAAATCCGAGTACTGTAACAATCTGGGATAGACACTGAGAAGAGAACTCCAACTTTTGCTTGGCCATTAACTTGCTCTTTAGCAAGATGTTACTTAATCTTTCTGAGCCTCAGTTTCCTCGGCTACAAAATTGGGATGGGAGTATCCCAGATATTCTAAAAGATTTTTTTTTTTAATCTTAAGTCTCCTGCAAATCTATACTATAAGCACCTGGCTATGTGTCCAACTGCATATTCAACTTTCAGATACTGCAAATACAGAAAACAAGATTCAACACGCCAGCTCTTGAGAAATCTGGCCTAGTGGTTTAGACAAGTAAGGAAAATACAGAACAATGCAGTAGATACCCTAACACAAATTTAGACAAGGTGCTATGATAGCTTCTCCCTAGATGGAAATGCCAGAGTTTATCCTTCTCCTTTAATCACGGGTTAACCACCAACACATCCTTGGGCTTTGCCACCTCAGGAAGGTAGCACATTTTATCATAAACTGAGCCAAGCTACCCACTTCTTGTTTTGATTTTACATCTATATTCCTTAGGTTAGTCCCTATTCATATGAAAAATATTGTTTCAGAATTTTCCTTGAGGGAAAAATAAACCACTTCCATCTTAGGAAACGGCTACTTGGTTTTTATTCCACACATTTACCAAAAAAATACCATTATTAAAATAATCAAACTCTATTGGACCATTAGAAGTCCGATGCAGGATGCATGAAGATTCCTGCAAGAATAAGTCTTCCTTCCCCTGGCTCTGGCAGTCTGTGCAGCGTTGGCAAGCCCTGAGCACTCCAGCGCTGCTTCCTTCTCACCCTCCTTCTCTGGAGAGTTCATCTGTGCAGGGCTGGTGCTCCCAGAGAGGTATGGAGGGGAAGAGGTGGGGAGCGAGACAGGCAGGGAGGACTGGACAGGTTGGGTGCACTAGTGTGATTCACTCTTCCATTGTGAAAGTGGGATGCAACTGGCCCTCTGCCTCCTGCCCACCCGCCCTCCCTCCATGTCCATCCATCACCCCTCCCCTCTTGATTTGGTACAATAGGGAAGAGGGAGATCTGATAATTTGGGTTGTATAGGTGGCCTCTTTCATCTTTTCAAAACAAAGTTGAGCCACCTGCCCTTGCAGCCACAGCCACCACCATCGCTCATGAGCCTTGGCTGGCCCAGGGCTCGTGAGGCGCGCTAACTGTGCACCGAGTGAGCTCCCATGCTGGCCCACACCCGAGGGGCTGCTCCAATGCTAGGGTTTTGTTTACCAGAGCAGCGGGGTAGGGGTGGGGTAGAGGGAGACACCAGAAACCAGGAGCTATGACCTCAGGCACCAGAGGGTTGCCTCTGAGGCCAGGGGCTGGGATACAGCAAGGCTGTAAGGAAGGTTGACAGTGAAGCACAGCAGGGAGGTCCTGAGGAGGTGAGCTGCCCAGAGACCCAGAGGGGCCAGGGGAGGGGGGAGGGAGCTGTTGCCACCTTTGTCAGGTTAAGGTGCATACTCACTCTTGATTGGCTGAGGGTGTCGCAAAGTTACAGTCAATTTACAATTTGGCACTATGCATCAAAAATAAAAATACATGTCTCAGACAAAGTAATCTAAAAATTTATCTGTTGAAATAAGTTAACAAAAATAATTCAGTAACAAGAATATAAATATCACAATTTTGGTTATAAGATGAAAAACCTGGAATGAGCCTAAATTATCCAATAATAAACTGTTTAAATATGTTTGGAATAGTCACACAATGAATTTATATACAAGCTACCAAAAATGCTGTGGGTCAGTATTTTATGAAATGACAAAGTATTACCAACTTATTAAGTAGGAATAAAGTAGATTACAAGTTGATTTGTATGATTTGATCCATTCTTATAAAAACAGGACCTATAGAGCCATTTATATATACAGATTTGTGCATCCCCTTATATGGAAGAAACATATAAGACAAATGCCAGGTTGTGAATGATTTTGGTAGTATTAAGATTACATGTTATCTTTATTTTCTTTGTTATCTATCTTCCAATTTACAATAATATATGTGGCTTTTATCATTTTCAACATTTTCTAAATTACAAAATTAAAACATGCATACAGCATTTCAGTACCAGACTTGGTAGAAGGGGGGGAAATGCAGCTGTCCATATGAAGGCAGAGCCCTTGTGTCCTGCCAAAGATAAATGTAAATTGTTTGGCTGTCCCTGCTACAACCAGTTCAACTGGCATCAAAACAAAGGCTCTTTAAAAGGCCATGCAAACGCTGTATGGGCTAGAGTCTAATTGAGCCAGTTGTAAATTAATTACCTAATGCTGTCCAAATGAGCAAAAAAGAACTCATTCCCTCCATACAGGGACCTGAAGTTGATCCTAAAGGTAAGCAAGAGACAAGTGTTGGTAGTGGCAAATGTTTAGTTTTGTAAAACAGACAGCGTTGGAGGCTTTACAAATCATTGCTGATTCATGACAGACTCCCTTGCCAGTGCTTGACTTGTTAACGTCCCCTCCTCTTCTCCCAGTTTAAGTGCCTCCCTTGGCAGAGAAAACGATGCACTTCCATTCTCTCTCAATCCTTAAAACTTCAGTTCTGAAATGAACGAACCAGTGCCAAGTGTCTGAAGAGACAGGACACTGAATTAGGGCCAGGATGTTAATCCATAATGCCCTCTGGTACTTCGAAGCCGAAGAGTTCATTCCAGCTTTCCTAGTAAGACTGGCCCCACACACACACCTCTTGCTTCTCAACCACCTCCCCCCCCCCAAAAAAAAAACAAAAAACTTTTTACAAAATATCCATTTACTGTAATGATGCACTTCCAATCTGTTTAAATAGAGATCATTTTAATATACTCTCAGGCACATTTTCAGTCATCCCAAAATAAATTTGCAGCCTCAAAACTGGCAGTTGTGGTTCTTTTAAAAGGGGGGAGGGGTCCTATGGTAAATAAAGCATGAACATCTTCCTTTAAGATGTCACTCAAGTGACTTAAAATGAAAACCTGTATATCCCAAATGACTGAGCTCAATTCCCATTTTGATTTCCAAACATACAGGCAAACTCCAATAAGGAAAATGTCAAGGTACTGCTTTAAGTGTCCTGACCTTTAAGAACATAGTCTATGAGAAGAAACTTAGACACCTAGAGGTCTATATTAGCTCAGTTTCATTCCAATTCAATATACATTATGCCATGGCATGGGATTAAATACTAAGTAATCAGCACCCAAAACAAAGGTCTTTTTTTTTTTTTTTAAGTATTTACTAGGAACAGATCTTGACTTTGAACCATGTCTAGATTTACTCAGAACACTTTGCCTTAAAATTTATATAATCATAGTCCCTTTGGAATGGAGAGAATTCATTCAATGATCAGTAATCCCTGATGTGAACCCCCATTCGGATAATCCAGATGACTGACAAGTGGGCCTGTTTGAAAACTTCAGCAACTGGAATTTAAGACTCTGAGACAGCACTCTTAGAAATCTGTATTTTTTCTACAGAATTTCAATTCCACCTCCAATGGAAGAAAGAATGACCACTTGTATCTAAACCCCGCTTCCTGAAATCAACACTATAAGTACATTAAAACAGCCACCATGTATAGCCCTGAACAGTGTCTTCCTCAGAAGAAACATTCCTAGATCCATGTCTCCATAGCATGGTTTGTGGCCACTCTTTCAGTTCTGATTCCTCTCTCTCAGGCCAGTAAGTCTTGATTTCCAAGATTAACTAATGACAGTCATCCACTCATTAAAAGCTTCCAATATTCCTTCCACCCACATGCAGTTGATTAGGACTGTATTTGATTAAGACAGATATCTTTTATGCCCTAGCTGGTTTAGCTCAATGGATAGAGCGTCGGCCTGCGGACTGAAGGCTCCCAGATTCCATTCCAGTCAAGGGCACATGCCCCAGCTGTGGGCTCAATCCCCAATAGGGGGCATGCAGGAGGCACACAATGATTCTCTCTCATTATTAGTCTCTCTCTCTCTCTCTTCTCCCTTCCTCTCTCTAAAATCAATAAAAATACTTTTTTAAGATTTTTTTTAAAAGACAAATATCTTTTAGCAATCACATCTATGGTGAAATCTCCTTCCTTTTAAAAAGCAATCCTATCTAATAAAGACGAAATATGCTAACTGTCGTCAAGCTGTTGCAAAGATGGCGGTGCCCACAGCTAATGAGGGAATATGCTATTATAGTTGACTACCCCACCCTCAAAGATGGTAGCACCCAGTTCTCTCAGCCCCGCGGTGTGCCTGCCTTTGGAGTCCCCTAGTCCCCTCAGACCCCAGCCTCCCAAGGCCGGCCCGAGGAGTAGGCAAAGCCTCGCTGGCAGCTGGGCAGCCGCGCAGGTCCAACCAAGGCTTGCGTTACTGGCAGTAGCAGCAGCAGAGGTTGATGGGGCGTCGCTTCCCCTAATCGCAGGTTCACCTTCTGCCCCTGAGGGCTCCTGGACTGTGAAAGGGGGCAGGGCCAGTGCATGAACTTTAATGGTTAATATTTAATTCCATTAATTGCAAGCTTCTTCCAAATCTGTCCAACCCTAAAATGTAGCATTATCAAGGCTACAATATTTGAAGAATTTTTGTTCCCCAAAAAAACAAATTAAGTCAGAGAACAGAAGACCCTCAATTAAAACTGAATTATAAAGCTATCCTTAGAAATAAAAATATTATACAT
Source organism: Pipistrellus kuhlii (assembly GCF_014108245.1). Taxonomy (NCBI): domain Eukaryota; kingdom Metazoa; phylum Chordata; class Mammalia; order Chiroptera; family Vespertilionidae; genus Pipistrellus; species Pipistrellus kuhlii. The sequence goes on along the minus strand of NW_023425540.1, from coordinate 75,484,421 downwards.
AAAGGGTTCTAGTATTTTGTTATGTAAACTTGTAGCAGTTCAAGATGGACTTCTCATATCTAATTCTGGTCTGTGATGAACAGTATTACAGAGGGATTTTAGGAGCTAAGTTAGGATGAGTGCCAGCAATACAGCTAGTAAAGTTATTCTGGAATTAAGCAACTCAATGGACATGCTGAGACAGAAAGCCGCAAAAATAAGACAGTCTTTATGCATGTCCATGGGGTGAAAACTGTTATATATAATGGACTAATTATATACTGTAAGAATACTGGAGTGAATCTTGTATGTGCTATCCTGGTTAAGAAGTTCTTTTATTAGATGGACCACTGGGCTGTTTTGCTGTCAGCAGCTTCTTTCACATTAAATTTGATACAGCCCACCAAATAGCTGTTTTCCATGTCTCTTCGCCTTGTTATGACCCACAATCCAAGTGTTACACTATCTTTTTTTCTTTTTAAATATTTAAATGGGACGAAAACAAGTGCGATTCCCAAACTGCTGCTGCCTCTCAAAAGGTCAAAAACATTGTAGGTGGCAACAGAAACATTGTCCTCTACCGTTCCCAGAACAGCTATAAAAGAGCCAGGTCTTGGTTCTTAACCTTTGTGGGTCACTGACCCCTTTGAGGATCTGATGAAAGCTGGAAAAACGTATATACGCAAAATTTTCTGCCTATGACTTTTGGGAACTTTGTGAATTCCTTAAAGCTTCACCAAAAAGTTTTAAAACTTTTAAGCCAAAATGTGAACCCTGTGGGGCAGGGATTATGTTCTAATTCAGGTTTCTATGCCGTTTTTAAGATTACCACTGCCCCATGAGTAAACAATTCTCTCATCTACTCAAGACATGGAGAGATAAGAATAAAATGAATGGATGAAAATCCAATATTAAAGCTGTCTTTGTGGCTTCCAAATATGATTAATCAAGGAATCACTCGGAGTGCTCTTCAAAAGAGATTCCTATTCCTGGTTCCCACCCTCTGAGAGATTCAGATTCAGCACGCCGTAAGTAGTATTCAGGAATCTGCGTTTCTAAGATCCAGCGTGGTTAGTAAACCACCAAAGTGCCATAACTCAGTGGAAGAAAAGCTTTCATTTCTTTTTCCTAATGTATTGTTAAAAAAGGATATACATGTCTATCCATTGCACAAACTGAAATGAAAAAAGAAAGCTGTCTCAAATGCTGCAAGGGGGCTTGACAAACCAGAGTTTACAATCCTGGTACTAAAAAACAATCTGACTACTGTGCTTGGTGGTTTGTTTGTTTTGTTTTCCCTGAAAGGTCATGCTGTGCTTCACAACCAGATGCTTCTGTGAGCTGCTAGTGTTTAGCATAGCTGCCAGTGAGATCTCCACATCATTAGAAGCAATGCTTTGCTAAACTTTCCCGACACGTTTTTTATTCCACAGGTTCAAACCACAAAACAGGAATGAATGTGCTTCGATTTAGAGGAAATTCTTGACAACCTGGTCACAATAAAAATATGTTACTAACAGAAGGCATCACCATGCAATTCCTTCAAGTGGATCAATTTGCGCCCAATTTGTAAGACCTGATGATTAAGAGACTAGGCTTCACCTACCTGATCAGGTGCCTCAATTTCCTCTTCTCATTCCTATTTTCCACAGCTCAATGCGATTATGCCTTTCTTCCTTCCTTACTTCACATAGTATATGATGCTAGGCCCTGGAGTATGTGTCAGTATGCCAGCCCTCAGTGCAGTACAAGGCGAAAACTGCAGACGGCAGGTCTCCAGTCCTCCTGTTGTTCACAGTCTACTGTCTGTAGATATTTCAGGAAATTACTTCATGAAAACCAATTCCTTACTGGAGCCACTACATTCAAAGGAAAGAATCAGGACTGTGGTTTCTATTGAGAAGTCAGGGCACATCTCTTTAGGATGAGAGCTCCTTCATCCCACTCATGGCACGTGTACTAGAGACAGCCAGGGCCGCAGGGAGTTGAGAGGGTGATGTTCTGGCCCAGGCCCAGCTTCCTGTGTGACCTCTAGTTTGAGCCAATTAATAAGGATCCCACCTACCTATGGTTGAGAACTGGATACTTGACAGGCATTATCTGTAGATACTTTACATGCATTTTCTTCAAAACAACTATGAGGAGAGGCAGGACTAGGATGCCATGCTACAAATCATAAACTTGATCAGACAATTTAGGTAAAGTGGAGTATCTTGTAAGCAGTGGGACCAAAGCGCGCATGTAAGTCTATCTGGGACCAAGCTACACAAGATTTAGGGAAACTCAAAGAATTGTAAAGAGTCAATGTTTTCTCCAAACTCTCATTGTGTAGGAATATCATCTTCTATTCACTTTATAGATCCTGAGGCCAAAAAATAAATGCCTTCCTTGAAATACTAGGGGGAGGAGGGGCATAAAATAGCCATCTCCAAATTTTCAGGCCAAACTAAGCTCACCATGAGGCCCCATTAGCTTGTCAGACACTACACTTCCCTCTCTCTATAAAATGGAGATAACGGACATTCGTCAAAGGTTTGCTGTGAAACATACAAATCAAAGTGAAATGGGATATATAAATGTACAGCAAATATGTTTAAGAGCTTCGGCCCTAGATCTACACAGCTACGAGACTTCAGGCAGGTTAGTAAATATTTCATGACTCAGCTTCCTCATCTATAAAATGGGGTTAAGAGTGACCAAGCCTGCCCTGGCTGGTGAAGGTCAGTGGTTAGAGCGTCAGCTTATGAATCAGGAAATTGTCATTCAATTCCAGGTCAGGGCACATACCTGGTTGCTGGCTCACTCCCCAGTGGGAGCATGTGGGAGGCAGTTGATGCACGATTCTCTTTCATCATTGTCTCTCTCTCCTCTCCCTCTCACTTACTCTCTGAAATCAATAATTGTTTTTAAAAGAGTCAGTGTTTGATTCCTGGTCAAGGGCATGTACCTGGGTTATAGGTTTAATCCCCAGAACTTGTCCAGGTATGTGCAGGAGGCAATCAATTGATGTTTCTCTCCCCTCAACCACCACACCCCTCTCAATCTCTAAAAATCAATGAAAACAAATATCCTCAGGTGAGGATTAACAAAACAAACAAAAGTGATAAAGCCTAGAACACAGTAAGTACTCAACAAATATTAGTATTTTCATTATTATGATAACTTCCTATAAACTCAACTGTCTGTGATCTGGTACCTTAGGAATAAGCACGTTTCACTATTACTGAAGACTACCAAAAACATTTTTACAACTTTTTGACAACAACACAGTGGTTTGCAAAAACAACTTTTTAAATTAAAAATTAAATAAAAAGATTTTAAAACTCCCCTCTCCCCACTGATCTGATTTACCCACAACAAACTCAGGCACGAAGCACATTTCAAAAACAATTGCTGGCAATGGAGAACTCTCTACAACAAGCATGTCAAACAAAACGAGGCATGCGGCCCGCCAGCCATGAGTCTGACATGCTTGCTCTACAGCCTTTCACACCTACAGAGAATGTGCATAAACAGCTTTCTTGCTTCAGAGGGCTGTTCTGACAATAAACAGTTGTAAATGCCCTTTGTAATCTTTTGACAATGCTGCTACATAAGCACACATTACCGTAGGCATTATAAATTAAGTATGTGGTTACACATGACAATACGAAAAATGCCTGAAACTTCTTTCCCTTCTTCAGCATCCAATTAAATTACCATTTCTCCTAAGAAGGAATTCTTTATTACATTATCCCACAAAAATGACACCACCGCAGACACCTTAGATGTTCATTCCGTGCTATACACTGTCATAAGCACTTACTAACTCATTTAACCCTCACAACAACACTGCATTACTATTTTTCCATCTTACAGTTCGGGAACCTGGGGTAAGTGGCAAAGCTGTAATGTGAACCCCAGTCACTGGGCTCTAAAGAAGCTGCTGTTAATCCACCAGACACTATGACCTCCAAAAGCACAATTTCTGTTAATAACCAACCTCTCCCCCTGCTCTTAACCCACAGGGCAGTGTGGCCTCCAAAAGTAAATTCTCTCTTCATAAACACCACCACTGCCCCACAGAAATGCACCTGTACCTATTGACACAGCTGCTTCGGACATTTCAATACCAGTTACAAAAAGGATCTGGTTGAACTGCTCTGCTAACCCAGTCTCCATGAGGATAGGGCTCCTTGCCTTCTCTGTATTTACATAGCACCATTCCTTCTAAGAATGATGCTGAATGCAATGAATGAATTAATTAAATGAATGTGACCATTAAGAATTTGGTCATTTAAAGAGACACATCTCTTTTTATTCTTTGTACTAGTGACCAGGTGCACAGACTCATGCACATTGAAAGGAAATTAATTAGAAGGTGGCCTGTGGGGCGGGACTAGGAGAGAAGGGTTGGGCATAATCTGGAATCAACCTCCTGGGGTCCCTCCCCAGAGTCTGCGGAGTGAGGGGGTCTGTCCAGTAGATGGGATTCCCTCAGCCTGGCCTGCAGGGATCAAGCTGAAACCGGTTCTCCAACATCCTGCAAGGGGTCCCGGAGTGCAAGAGGGCACTCTGCAAAGTTGCCCTCATACAGGGTGTGGAACGCAAACACAAGTGTACAGTAAACCAGATTCGGGGCCCACGGTGCCCCAGCAACAACATAACCCATGGCCAAAGGTGGAATCATGCGGCCCTGTGAGGAATTGGGCTCCCTCCTCTCTGGTTTCAGGATGAATCGTCCGAGAACCACCACTGCCAAGTCACTGCAGCTCACCAGCTCCTACATTGAGCGTCTGCCCCCTGGTGGTCAGTGTGCATCATAGTGACCAGTCAGATGGTAGGAGGGACACTTAGCATATTAGCCTTTCATATATATGTAAGAATATACACACACACACAAAGGCCTGGTACACAAAATTTGTGCACAAGTATGGTCCCTAGGCCTGGCTAGCAATCAGGGCTGATCAGGGGCCTCTGGCTGCCGACCGGGGCCTCCCCCAGCTGCCAGCTGCCAGCCAGGGCCTTTCTTTGTTCTGTGCCACCCCCTGGTGGTCAGCGCATGTCATAGTGAGTTATCAGTCTCCCGGCCGAACTCCCATGGGGACAAATTGCATATTAGGCTTTTATATATAAATACTTTTTATACTGCATTTTAATATTAAGCTACATTTAGGGGTTAATGTTTTGCTTTTGTTTTCTTTCTAAGCAAAACTAATATTTTCTCTGCTCAGGCAATACATTTAATTAATTACTAATTCAACAGACCAAAGAAAAACAGACTATTCAGCTGTCAGATCACACAAGACCTTTTCAATACTTCATTCTAGTGGAAATTCCTGAAGCAGAAATTTTTTAAATCCCATTTCTGCTTTAATGACTGAAAAAAGAAACTGCCCTTATGGGGGAAAGGAGCATAAAAAAGGTAATAAACATTTAATGATCTAATAATTGGTTATATCAAAGCAATCGCTGATAAGTAATTAACTTCTCTTTCGCCTTGTTCACTTGATATTGTGAGCACCTTTGACAGACCTGTAATTACCCATATTATTTATAAATATTATAAGCTAAAACCTTTGGAAAAGCCTAAAACACAACAAAGTTACCAATCACCCAATGTGCATGGTAGGGCTCCAATGTGGTCTTTAAAAATCCAACTGATTAGCAAAACCAAGAGCATCTCAAGCCCTCAACACCAAATGGGCACCAAAGCCACAGAAATGGTATTACTGCTAAACTGTGGGGGCTGTACCATGGCAGCAAGGAAGGGTTAAAGGAAAACACAAGAGAAAATTTTGAACTTAAAAGATAGCAAAAAATAATTAAATCGCACCACCAGGAAAAAATACAGTGAAACAGCTGGTATGTTGTTACTATGCAAAATTACAATTAAGCTCAGGTTAATGTCATTTCCAACTAATTACCTACCGTCAGTTGGAAGAGAGAGACAATAAGAGATTTCACGTTACCTGATGCAACAGCTTTCCCTGCTTCTATAATATCTCTGCCACCCACAAAGCTACAAGGTTCCTTAACAACAACAAAAATGTAATGTCACAGCTACATGGGGGCGTCCCTCTCATTTCCATCAAAGGAATCCCCTCTTGGTGGCAGGCGTTGCTAACAATTCAACATCTCCTTTGGTCACACTTCTTTCCTCGTGACACTTGATTCACACCAAAATAATGTTCATAGTGTCTTCTCCACAGCCTAATGTCCTTCATTCTCATTCTTTCTCCTCCTTCCTCCTAACCCACCTGTCCTGGACCCCTTTTTAATGCCTGTACTTGGCACGTGCTTGATAAATCATTCCTTACTACTAAGACCCTTGACAGGTTACGATAAAGGATTACATGTAACACTTTCTAAATCAGTCCTGTTTTTTATCTACATGCATCCATCTTAACCAGACCCACCTCCACCCCTCAAAAGGAAGGAAACCCACGGCATCACAGTGGATAGAATTCCTATCATTCCACTGTTTACTGAGGCTATCTGCCCGGATGATGAGAGGGTCTTCTCTCCTGCCACTGCCATTTGAAGGGAACTTGTACATAAGCAAACACAAGGGAGCCAACTCTCACAGAGGCTCTCTGGCTTCCAGATAACACCAGACACTTACTTGCCTATAAGCTCATCGGAAAGACCTTCCTGAACCCACTTCTGCTAAGAGTTGAAGAAGACTGACAAAGATCCACAATCTCAAAGCAAGAGAGAATCTTCTCATCTAACTCACTCAGGCTCAGCCTCTATTATCCACTCTCCTTGGGCACTGCCCCAAGGGTATGCTGCCCCAAAGGGCAGGACACTTCCTACCCCTTCTGCTTCACGAGAGCCTGAGAGTGGAGGTCAGGCAATGTACCCATTACTTGCACCTCTGAGGACTGTGTGGTGAAGAGGATAAAAAGGGGAGGGGAGAGAATGGCAGTACTTCCTTTGCTACTAATGTACAGATAACTTCAGAATGCCGTAACTGATTTCAGTTCCTTTGTGCACACAGGAATATTTATTTAATCAATGCACTGTAACAAAACAAGCCTCTGGTGTACTTTTGGAAAGATGGAATACCATTCAGAACAGGGTGATTGGAGTCTTGTCACCAGTTTAGTTGATACTGGAGATAGGGAAGCCCGGGGGAGTGGGAGGCAGGGCGGGGGAGGAGCCGCCCACGTGCCTGCCTGGGAAGCACAGACCTGCAGCTGCTGCTCGCACAGAATTACTAGGCACTTTGGCCTGCAGCCTCAGGCAGCTTTCTCCCTTCCCCCAACACAGGTCAGTGCAGGGTCTCCCTACCATAAGCATCCCCTTCCCAAGAAACCAAGCAAGCTTGATGTTTAATACAGCTAGAACTTATCCCAGAAGTTCTAAAAGATTCTTCACTGTAAAAGAGAAAACAAGAAAAAAAACCTCAGAAAAACCTCTTTATGTTTGGCTTTAAATGCTCTGGTGCAATTTAAGAGAGGAGAGATTATTCTGGGATGATTAGAAAGAAGGGCAAATTTTGGTGGTGGTTGTTGTTAACCAAAATACCCCCAGTCCTGAGGTACCCAGATAAAGACATCAGCTGCTGAGACATGTTTACCAGGTTACCCAGGGAAGTAATGACAAGACTTGTTTGTTTACCAGAGTCATAACTGCCAGGGCTTATCAAACCTTTTACATTTTTCAAAACTATCATGAGACTATTTTCAGTGAATTAGATTGCAGAAAAGATAGATTTTTACAGCTTAATCTTGATATATGCTGTGAGCAATAAGAGACATCACTGACAAGAACTGATTTAAGGCTGACTCAAAACATAGGTAAAAAACACAAACGTAGTATCACCAATAACTTACAGAAATGAGAATGATTAAAAAACACCTAGCACAGAAAAGCAGAATGCTTTTTACACTTGTACCTTACTACATTGTTTTGTTAACTTTTACTTACAGTACCAATTTCTTGGGATTTGAGGAGGGTAGAAGAGAAGTTTTGAGGAATGTAATAAAAACCAAAAATCTTTGCAATGTTGGTCCTGGTGACTTGGGTGACCTGTACACTACACTTATTTCAGGATATGGTCTATATCACAATACATGAGATTTTAAAACCCTATATGCATGAATGTCTTAGTTTCAGAAAGGACTTGGTAGCAGATAAATTAATTACATTAAACCGTGATTCTAAAACTTCTGCACAGGAGGTTGCTGTAATAAAACGAACAAAAAACCTCCTTGGCAGCCTATTTAAAAATCTAATGTACCAGAGCCACAACCGCAGTTAACTGTTAGTAGAAGGGGAGGGGGCTGGAAACCTGTAAGTTTAACAAGCTAGCCTGGAGGTGCAAATATGCAACTGGGCTTGGAAACTTCTGCGCAAGAACCTGTGATTCCCAACGATCTGAAACCAACCAATCCAGACTCTCCATATCCAACATGGGTGACAAAGTGTTATTATTGAGAAAGGGTTTGCAGCTTTAACAACTAAAACGGTACACTCTCAAAAAAAAAAAAAAAAAAAGCTCGGTTAAGTATTTCTTAAGTAGTATTTTTCCCACAATTACAGTATGTAATATAATCAATAAACTACTCCTACTGGGTACCTCCATCCTGCAAACTTAAGAATACAAACTGGAATCAAATTACTCATCAGTAGCTACATGACACCCAGAGACATTGGCAAAAATCTCAACATGTACTTTTCCCCAGCAGTCTGGAAGCCTATCGCTATCCTAATTATAATTATTGTGTCATTGAAGGTCTAGATTTTTAAAGGCCAATGACATGACCAAAGTCATTTAGCTAAAAACACAAAGACAAACTGGAGCCCACAGTTTCAAACCTGAGACAAAACTCAAATACCCATAACAGATCAGCTTCCCCCCAGGGGCTTTCGAGGGTTAAATCCAACCCACATTTCCCCTTTCAAATTTATATTCCATAGCCTCCCAGAACCAAGTAAAACAGGGTTGGAAGCGCCACAGAAAACTGAATCCTGCTCTGGGGTGTGCACAGGCAACTTCAATTCAAAGACGGAGAGATCACTACCCTGGGGTCTTTTATCTGAAAGCACAATCAGGGAGCCCGCTGGAAAATTTGTTTTAGAATACCAGAGCACTTGTTTTTAAACAAAGCATTAGCCAAGGAAAGAGGTTACAACAAAAGGAATCACAGGACCAAAAGAAAAAACAAACAAAAACAAAAAGCCAAACACCAAAATCAGGGTTGTTCCCACCCTCTTTTAAAATCTTATTTGCCAGACAAGAAAATGTTACTAAAGAAGGTTTGCATTCAGGCCAGTTGTGGTTTGTTTGTTTTTTTCTTCCTTCCTCATTTGGGTCTTTTTAAACTTTAACCTTGAGTGGGACACAATCTTTAAAAAAAAAAAAAAAAAAAAGGAAGGAAAGGAAAGAGGGAGGAAGGCTGGCAGACAGGCACACTTGCCTTTTCATGAATCTTCAGATCATGCAAAACGTTAAGTCTGTGGATAGCTCCTGTGTTTCCTCTAAATACTTTCCACTTTTAAGCGAGCCTACCAAAGCCTAGAAACAGGTCCTCAAGAGTAGGTCAGATAACCCCAGAGGCAAGTAATGTTAGTTTCTTAAATACCTACCGCCTCCTCCCTAGGGCAAAATTACTCAGAAGCTAGCTATTTTAATTTAGTTCATCCACAGGAGTGACACAAATTAAATTTATAAATTTTTAGTTCAGTTAAAATTTTTTAATGGAAGCAATACAGTGCAGTGTGAAAAGCAGCGACCCATATATTAGGAAACCTGGGCTGTCCTACCACTAACTCTCACTAGGTTATACAGAACAGTTATATAACATAACTTTCTAGATCTCTGTTTTCTCCGCTATAATAAGGTGACAGTCTAAGGTAGGGGTGTCGAACTCAATCAGAGAAGGGGCCAAAATCTAAAATCCAGCCTAAATCGCGGGCCAAATGGTTTACTGAACAGTCATAAACTGTCATTGTGATGGAAACGCAGCAGAGTGCAGTGATGACAGCGCGGTGCGGGCCACATTGCAAGGCCTGGCGGGACGGATTTGGCCCGAGGGCCTTGTGTTTGACACATGTGGTCTAAGGGGTGTATCACCATAAAAGGAGAGGAGGGATTAAGAAAGGTATGAAAGCCCCATTACAACTATATCACAATAAAATTCTTAAGTATTTATTTAGTTCTGTGATGCAGTGGTTCATGTCAGGCTCTGAAGCGAGAATGTTTGGGCTCCACCACTCACACGCTGTGTGACCTTGGGTGTGAACTCTGCAGCTGTTCCCTCTCCTACAACATGGGGGTCAGTACCTATCTTACAGGAACACTGTCTGAGGATTATGCAAATTGATTTAAGCAAATTGATCTGACCAAAAACCATGCCTGACGAAGATGATCATCCAACAAGGAAATCTTATCGACCACTATTTTCTTCCTCTATTTAACCCGAAAGCTTTACAATTTATTTTTCAGTATTTTTTTTTTCCTCAAACTTTCCATTTTCTCCCCACGAATCCATTTTATTGACTGACTGCAAACATTGTCTCTAATGCACTCCCTCTATTCAGGGATCCAAGGGTATTCATCAGTGCCCAATTCCCTGACTGCTGTGGCAGAGGACTCTGACAGATTTAAGTTTCACTTCTGATTAAATCTTCCCAGTGCAAGTAACCTGATAGCCTGACCTAGTGTAGAGCCCTAGAAATAAACTTCCCCTTCTGCCTTCCTTTCCCTCAAATTTATGAGCAGAAAGAAAACAGCATTGTTTCTCTAGCATCTTCCCTAAACTTGAACCTGAAAGCTATGTATCTATTTCATTCTCATCATGTTGAGCTGATAACTAGTAAAATAAAATTCAACTAATTCCAAAACGCCCTGCAACTTTCAATGTCCCATCACTTAACCTCTCTTGAAAAAAATATATTCATGAAAGCCTATTCCATATTCACAATTGAAATCCTCAGAATCGAGCACTTAATTTAAGACAAATTAGGCACAAAAAAAAAAAAACGCTTCCCACCTGCCAAATGGTCCCCCTGGAGCTTTCCAAGGGTAAGATTACATCTTTTCTCTTAGACACACCAAAGAACAATGTGATCCCAGAGTGGAGCAGCACCCCTGTCCCACCAATGCCATTCCTTGAAACCAAGAGTTCTGTATACCCCCGTGCCTAGAACATGCCTCGAACACAGAAGAAACTCAGGAACCCTTTACTGAATGGATGGCTGGGAGGAAGGAGTATGGGTGCTCCAGATGAGGCTACCCGCATGATGGAAAGCTGGAAGTACTTATGAAAGACGCCATAGCCTCGGATGTATCCACAGAGAGGACCGGCCACTCTGGTGAGAGGGCACATCTTCCTGTACATCTTACCCCATACCTTAGTGATAACGCTGTGACTCTGGCCACAGCCTTATCAACTGCCATCTAACAGCTCAGAGCCTTCCAGATGCATGTGACTCCAGGATTTTGAAATGAAACCCTGTGTCCCCTGACGTTTAAGATAATTTTATAACTGTCAGCTCATCTCTAACACTTTCAACAGGAGCTCCCAACACTTCTGAATTTCTCAGTCGTCTCTCTAATGCCTCATTCCTGGTCTCCGAAAGGCTTGAGTACAGTTCACCGGGCAGCTGAAGAAAAACTGCACACCCAACACTTCTGAATTTCTCAGTCGTCTCTCTAATGCCTCATTCCTGGTCTCCAAAAGGCTTGAGTACAGCTCACCGGGCAGCTGAAGAAAAACTGCACACCCAACACTTCTGAATTTCTCAGTCGTCTCTCTAATGCCTCATTCCTGGAGGAGGCACGGTCTCTGCCCTGACTGCACAACAGAATCCCCTGGGAGTGTTTAAAAGTTCTGGTGATGGAGTAGGGGCTTCCTCCACCCTCCCATGGGTAGGGGGACTTTTTTTTTTAAAGTTCCCCAGGCAATTAGGTGGTACGGCCAAGTTTGAGCATCCCCTGCTCTAAAGCTTAACAATTGATCCGCTTCCTCTTCAGAGCACACACAAAAAATAGCCCAGTTTTAAGAAAAGCATGGTAAAGTGCTATGGTTTGTTAAAAACTGGTGGTAGGCCCAAGGGTGTTGGTTATGTTACATTCTACATTATTCCATATTCACAAAATATCTCATAGTCCTATGTACACATATATTCACATTTTTACACAAATATATCTAAAGCAAATTCATGGTACTTTGGTCCTCAAAAGCACAAGATGATTTCAGATTCTTAAGGAGTACAGGCACTGTGGTGTTGGTAGCTTTTTCTTCACTGGAGGTGGGGGCGGGGGATGAAAACCAATTTAATTAGATCTGCTGACTTGAAAACCCTGGCCTGAATTCTGTAATAACACTCCACAGCACAGGTCTTGAAAAATGTTCCAGTCAAACTTAGTTCGAAAAGACCAAAAGGTATCTGCTTAACCAGCAATCCACCTAAAATCAGCAGTTGCCAGGGCTCAGCCAGACTGTCTGTGAAAAACCTTTACATAATCAGACATTTGCAGACACAGAAGTGGGCTATGACATGACAGTAATACTCCCAAGGCTCAGCTCTAAAACCAACTTAAAACGGGATTGGGAAGAGTATATTTCAAAGGAAGTTTACCCAGGCACAAGCTCACCCTCCTCCATCAGGAGACAGTGCAGATCCTGACATCAGACAGTCTGGACTTAAATCCCGACTCAACAATTTTCTAGCTACATCACCAGAGGAAAATTATTTAATTTCTCTGAAACTCAGTTTCCTCATCTCTAAAATGATAATAAAAAATGTTACCTACTTCACAAGGAATCATAAGGGATAAATGTGACAATGCTTTGGGTACCATGACTACCATATGCAATGAGTCCTTGATAAATGTTAACCATTATCACTGTTGTTGTGTTTGTCATTAAAATTATTACCCAAACGGTGGTGGTTTGTGGCACTAAAGAATAGAGCTAGTCCCCAATGTATGGTTACTAAGCATTATAATTCTGTATAGTCTTGAAACATGTCTTATGGGAGAGCCATAAATGGCAGAGGAGACCAATTCTGTCTCCTGATGCCTGGAATGATGACAGTGAGGTAACATGTAAGCCTTGTTTTAAGCTGGGTGATCTTAGGGAAATTAAAAGACTTTTTTGTTTGGGAAATAAGGGCTTTGGACAGTTGTTTTCAGCTGCTTTTAAATTTCTCAAATTGCTGGGATTCAAAAGTCAAAGTTCCTACAGGCCCTCCCCATCTCTGCCCCTCTCCTCCTGGCTGGGGTGCTCTCTTCTATCCCCCATTTCCTCCTACAGGTTCTTACACACCAAGCCACTCCTTCCTCAAAGCCTTCACACTTGCTCTTCTCTTCCTTGAATGCTCTGGCCCCCACTCAACACATTTCTTGATTTCTCACTTCCTAGGGTTTGTGCTCAAATATCACCTCCTCAGAGAGGCCTCACCTACATAAACATCTGTAAAATTACACATATGCTAAAGAGAAGAGAGACATCTCACACTGCTGTCCTGATTTTGAGTCGAGATGATGAATAAACTTGCAAATAGAAAATAAAAATTGCATGTATGCATATACATTACATTCCCACTACCATATCTGTACCCTGCTTTAAAAAAAAAAAAAACTCATCACCACCCAACATAGTATTTGTTTATGATTTACAATATGTCTCCCACACCTGCTAGAATATAAACTCCATTAGAACAGATATCTATTTCTCTTATTCACTACTGCAGCCCCTGTGCCTACAACAGTGCCTGCCTGGCACATAGAAGCAACTGAGATTTCTTAAGTGAAAGAAAAAACATACCTTTTTCTTTCTGAATAAAAACTTACCCTAATATATAAAACAGCTAATGGTGGTACTCTGGTTGAATGAGGACAGGGCCTCCACACAGCTGACTCAATGTCACTGAGGTACCTCAAAACACATTGCCCAAAATTTTTCCAAGGTCACTTCTTGCTCAGAAAGTCTCCAAGTCCATGTTATTTCTGTTAGACTCCAAAGAGAAACATTAAATTTGATGAATACTTAGGTAAGAATTTCACTTACTATTCACTGGCAGCTGCATAAAGGTCCCTGGAAATTCAAAGCATCCCATGTCCCCAAACTGTTGCTTCCCCAAATCCATATCTACAACCAAATAGAAGGCATCTCTGGATTTAGGGAGGAGGAAGGGAGAGATCCAACTTCCAGAAGGCAGCTGGAAGGGTGTCTCTTTCACTCCTTGTCATGTGGTTCCTGGGCCTCTGGGACCTACCACTGAGCCTCTGGGCTGCAAAACCTCAGCACCTCTAGGAGAGTAAGGAAGAAGGATGATGGATGGACTCTGGAATCATGTGGAGACAGATGTTATATAATGGAGCATATATATTTTAGAAATATGGCAGCCAACCAGTGGGTTCCTGACTACAACATGTACTCCCTTTTTACGCCTAAATGACTTCCTGACATAGCCTGCTTTGGGCTTACATTCAGGAAAACAGAGGTTGAAAGAATCCTAGAGAAGAACTCTGCACAGGGCATGAACAGTTGGAAGAAACACCCCAGAGAAGCCTATGGGCTACAATAATGTGATGAGGTCTTATGCACAGCTAAAAGACCTCCTCAAAACTGCAGGGAAGATCTGAAACACACTCAACAAACAAGTATACAGGACTTTTGCAAATCTTTATCACCCAGTCTAGCAGTGCTGAACTAAGCAAGAGTTATGGATTGAAAGCATGGTGACCCATCCTCTAATACAGTAATCCAACCCTTAAAGACAATTTAATGCCTTTGCATGTCCATACATTTTCTAATGATGCCTTTGCTGTCAGCATGCTACAGGAGTGCTTCTTGGAAGATGGAAGCAATGACAAAGCACATCATTGGAAAGGCAATTATATGCAGTACTAACCATTTTGCAGTGACCGTATGGGCTGTATTTCAACAATGTAATTTCCAAATCAGCCTGAGCATATATACCAGTATTCCTCTGTCCTTAATCCCGGTAAAGCATACGAAATGAAGTTAAGAGTGGCTAGGAAATATGGGCAGCAGATGTAGAAATCTACAAGAATGTTAAAGAAACCTTCGTTTGTAAACAGTAAACAGAGGGCACCCACTGCCCTGAAGTGAAAGTGACACACATCTCCACTAGACCTCTTCACACTGCTTCCTTAATTGAAAACATCACAGCAGGGGCATTATAAACCGCTGAGGGGTAAGGAACAACACAAGGAAAGGTTAAAAATACACAGTTCCTACCTAAGTATTTACAATCCGAGACAGGCCCTAGAGGTAATACAAAAACTCATATTTTATACATATATTATATCATATTCAGGCTTCCGAAATCCCTTTTCAAACCCTGGACTTAACGGTGCGGTTCCTATTACACTAGATTTCTGTAGTGATGGTTAAATTTCAAAAGACATGCTTTGACTGGGGGCAATCACCCCTATGATCACAAACTTGGATAAAAACTGAAATCTACCATATTTCCATGTTGGTTGAGCAAAAAAGGACATTTGTGTCCCTTGAAGTAGTTTTCGAGAGAGGAGCATGACTATAGGTCTCAGAGCACGGTGATTCCAAAAAACTGCCTCTTCTCTTTAAAAAGAGAAAGTTTTCAGAGAAATATTTAATTTGACTGATCTTCATATTCACAGAAATTTTTGGAAATTTCAGGTCCAATGAAGGCACTCATTCTGTGTGTGTGTGTGTGTGTGTGTGTGTGTGTGTGTATGTGTGTGTGTGTGTGTGTGTGAGAGAGAAAGAGAGAGAAAGGGTGTGTGTGTGTGTGTGTGTGTGTGTGTTATTACTTCTCAAGGGATGGTCATCAGCCAAGTCCTAGAGGATGCACTGTGTGGAGCCCATCTTGGCCCAGAAGAGAGGAGGAAGGGGCTTCCCAAGTATGTGTAGTACTCTAATCACAGTTTGCATTTCCATAAGAAGCAAATCTAACAATCTGATTGGTTAGCATACTCTTTGCAGCATAAACAAACCTCGGGGAGGGAACAATTTACAAACGTGTGATGTGTAATAAAAGGAAACAATAACAGAAAACAATGCACCATTTATCAACAGGAATCTTTAAGGTAAAGAAATCCAGAGAAATAACTATTTAGTGTGGTCTTTCACTAGGAAAAATAAAGAATCTACTAGCTAAAGAACAAAACAAAACAAAACAAAAAGTAGTAAAGAGATCTGTTTTACGTGGAATAGACTGCCAAGAGAAATGCCACTTCATAGAATAGTTCAAAAAATATTTAGGAATCTACAGTAAAAATAAAAATAAAAATAAGCTTATACCCTCAGTGACCTGTTGAGGGGGTGCCAGTCCTTCTTCCAGTTTTACACTTTTGTTGCAAGGGGCTGCTGTAAAAAAATCCGTAAGATTGTGTATGTGAAAGGGTTTAGAATAAGAACTGACAAAGAGTAACCCTCAATATTAAGAGCCTGAACCCTTGTCTTTGACAAAAGCTTAAAAATCTACCTGAGTTATGTGACCTGGGGAAAGGTCCAATTTTAATACAGGGAAAAGCAGTGGAAGAAACAGAAAAACCAACAATAAATAAGCTATAGATGTGCTATAGGAGTGGGAGCCACCTATGTAAGCTCCACCTTTTAAAAAGAAAATAAAGAACTTACCAAAAGATGAGGTACTTTCCCCTCCTTAAAGCCTATTATAATACCTTTAAAAATCCCCTTTAACCTAGACAATTTTCAGCAGCAACAAAGAACAAATGTGGTGTAGCAGAGACCCATTTGGGACTCTAACAAAATGTATCTATATTAAAAAAAAAAAAAGAGTGGAAAGGGATGAGGAACACAAGCTTTCCGGCCAGGTCATAAACTGCTGCATTTGCTGCCTCTCTTGTACTGACTTTGGGCAAGCTGACTTAACCTCTCTGAGCTTCAGTGTCTTTAACCAGAAAACAGGGAGATGGCTTGGTTGCTCTAATGAATACAAAATTCTGAGCACAATACCTGAAACAGAGTAAGTTCTCAATACACAGAAGCTCCCTTTTCAAAACAACTTTTCCAGGAATTTTTGAGGAAATAATTCAACACTAAATAAGCACTTATCAACCACCTACTATGCATGGATTACTGAGCAAAGGAAGCAACAATTCTGAGAACCTCACAGGCAGAGAGACTAAAGGTAGAGAACAGAGGGAAATAAAACACATTGGAAATACAGGAAGAAAACTGGCTTTTTCAAGGTTCCAGTCATACTCTCAAGCGGCACACAATAAGCCATTACAGAGCATGTGATAGCTCCTGAGCTTCCCACCAGATCCCAAGTAAAACACAGAGAACAGTGTGTCATGGTCAACATTTCAAAAACTCCTTTAGGCTGACCCCAAGATATCAATCCACAGAAAATCATTTTAGAAAGATAAAATACTCTGAAAGCTAAGAAATAAAAATTTCTCTGATCTACTCCATATCCTAGCATTAAGACTATCAATAAATTTTACTTTGTTAATATCAACATCATCAGCATCTGTGATTTTGGAAACATGTGCAGATAAAATTAATTCTTGGTTGAAATATAGATAAAAGGAATGCTTTACTGGATAGGTTTTGAAGCCTGAATGATTCAAAGTGGAAAGACATAGTGCCAAAATATTAAACAAAATTTTTAAAAAGTGATCAAGAGAGCTAGAAGCTGTGCAGACACGCTAAGTTAAAAACATAGTTTTTTACACTTTCAGGTATCATATGAAACTACTTTTTTAAAAAAAATAAGTATTTTTGTAATCATATTATACTCCAATATTTTAAAACAGTTATACTCCTTCAACTGAAGGTGACCTGGAACAATCTGACCCATTTCTATATTAGACTAACAGAACTAATTTTAAAACGACACAACTGTCTAACACAGCAGGTTTCAACATTCAGGTGTGAAATCACACCTCGCAGCACACAGGCTGAATTATCCCTGTGCCTCTCACCTGTAATTACGGTATCATTTGCTCTCTCCCCAGGTGGCTCTGAGCCACCATATATCATCCTCCCAGGCTCACATCTGGACATACAAACTCCCTCTGGGGCCTCATATGCTGTGCGGGTGAGAGGGGGGACAAAAGACAAAAACTTCCTGCTGGCTTAGACAACTTCTGAAAACATCTCTTTTCACACGTAGTGTAAGAGCAATCTGACAAAATTAAAACACCCTTATGTCACCAAGGCTAACAATAAGTATTTTTCAAATAAAAAGAGTAAATACACTTCATAGTTCCTGGAGAGGCCAGCTTCTTCCATTAAGGCCAATTCCAAAAATTTAGCAAAAGATCTTTCATCAGTTGAGAGGACATAATTAGCTGTTTTGATTAAAGCATTTTTCCTCCCCTAGTTAACAAGATATAACAGATGTCACCAACTTCCCTAATAACAATACAGCCCTGCATTTGGCATCTTTACAATTTTAAAACTGAACTGTCATATAGAAAAAATTATAGGGAGGGTGTCTCTGTACAACTGCGACTCCAAAGTGGTTATGACATGCCTGGACTCCCCAATGGAACAGATATGGAAATCATATTCCACGTGCACAGCCCAAAGCCCTCCTTAGCACACACATGAAAACCAAGCTCTGAAATCTGATTGATGCAGGCTTATTCAAATCACCACCAATTATTCCTGGAAGCATAGACCAAGTGAGGTATGCAACCTGAACAGAAAATGCAAATGTCACAGTCGCTCTCATCCAGGAGCACAGAGAACACACATGCAGAAAAATGTTTTAGGAAAAGCAATGTCCAGCTTAGACCTACTCTTCCAAAACCCCAACTTCCTTGCAGAGAGGAAGAGTACTATATTTAATTTTTTTCACAGTAAGATTCTCTTGGTGCATTTGATCCAATTTACAAAAATTCCGTTTATACAAATTTTGTCAACATACCTGTCCATGGTGGGAAGGAGAGATAGGCCAGCATTTTAAATGGAAGGCGGCCTCTCTGATTGAAGTTCAACTCAAACATCCTGGTTTAACAACTCCATTACTAACATCAAGCACAGATCTAAAGATTACTCAGCCCCTTTGTCAGTTGCATGTGTTATTTATAACGGAGTATATCAATCATGTCCTTCCCTTTATTATTTCCTACTTTCTGGTCCTAAGCTATTTGGTCTGCCAAATTAATACATTCCATTGCTGCTGCAAATCTAAACAAGGCCTGATGAAAGATTAATAAAATAGTTGGGTTCTCTACAACCACATACACACCCCGAGAAATTCATCAATGTCTTTATTTGCATATCTGGCTGGCTGCCCCCTGCAGCAAAAATGTAAAGCACAATGCTCAGGTATCAGGTTTTATGGTTTGCATTTAATTTGGGGTGTCAATCTGCTTCTGTTTTAATTATATTCATCTTGAGATGTTATTACAATCTCATGAAAACTTATTTTCATTATATGAATGACTATAAAAACATACACATGACAAACAGTTATTACATGTTTTCTGGTTCAGCCATAAAGATGCAAGATGGCTTAGCCAATACACCATGTGGATTTATTTAATGGTCTGAGTCTGCTGCAGAAGAAAAGTTTGATTGAGTCTTCGACTCCAACCATACTCCAAAGTTCACTTGTTCTACATGACCTGCTACTAAACTTGTTCATTTGTTCTGAGTTTCTCTCAATTGCCAGGCTGAGGAAAATGTTTCATCCAAAAAATCATGTTAAAATCTTGTCATTTTATATCCAAATAGTTATGTTATCTTTCCATTGCACATTCAAGGATGAGAAATCCTCATATCATCACCTTAATATTGTTTTCTTCTATATCCTCCTTCTGGGAAGTGGGGTCTGGGTGGGGTGTTAAAATTCTTAGAAAAATTGGAAGCTTTACAATCATGGGTGCTCATTCTCATTTGTAGTATTACTTTTGTTTTTTAAAAACCCACTTCCAACATTTCCAGCCCTTCGGAAGCAGACAGACTCCTAGTTTCATGGGATAACTGAGAATTTCTTATTCTTGAGCAGGTCAATTAACCACTCTGGGCTGTTTTCATTTGCAAAAAACAGAGGCAGAACTACATCACTAAAGACATCATCTGTGCTTATAAAAGTACACTGGCCAACAATGGCCAAATTAAATGGATCAAAAGACTGCTCTGAGAAAAGCTGAGTCCTAACTTTTAAGATAAACTCCTCCTAAAGATGCTCTGCACATTAAGCTCAAAATTGTAATTTCACAAGTAATCAAACTGATTACCTGATAAGAAATGAGAAAGGAGCAAACTACAATTCACAGCAATGCAATAATAGTAACAACAGCAAAACATAACAAACGCATGTTTTTTCCCCTTCTGCCTCAGTAAAAGTA
Organism: Pipistrellus kuhlii; assembly: GCF_014108245.1. NCBI lineage: Eukaryota > Metazoa > Chordata > Mammalia > Chiroptera > Vespertilionidae > Pipistrellus > Pipistrellus kuhlii. The sequence continues at coordinate 75,464,161 of NW_023425540.1, read as the reverse complement.
TAACTTCACTTGAATTACATAAAATCATTTTAGAAGAGCAAAATCCTTGGCCTTCCATCATTTTGCCAACTGAACACGCACAGAGAGAAAGGGTGGAATTTCCAGTATGCGGCTGGAAAACAAGTGATAAATCTAGTACTCATCTATTGTTTCATCTACATCCTCATTCTCTTAGGTTTCTCTTTTCCAACTTAGTTTTTAACTATAGAAAGCTATTCACTGAACAACATTTAGCCAGCAAGTATAAATGAACAGAGACCCTATCTAACAAAAACAAAAAGTCTACTTCAGTACAATTTTTGAGGAATAACTGCAATACTAGACTCTTTTAATGCCTCGATTCCAGCTCTAAAATATCACACTGCCATCAGGAACTTTGTGGAAACCTTAAATGAGGTTGGTAGGTTGGTATGGCGCTGCAGTGTAGGGCAGGTGTGGGGACAACAAGGAAAATGACATCCCTCAGGTCCCATCACAACTTGAGCCAGGAATTGACTTAAATCCTGTCCCAGATTCAGAATGTTACTGCAGTCAGAAAGTATCAGATTTCAGCCATAACACCAAGAGTCACAATTTGTCTTCACAGGCTATGCTTCTGAATCTCACCCAGGACATTTCAAAATGCTTCAGTTAATAGCAATCACACAGCACCTGCAATCTGAAGACTTTCTGCCAAAAATGAATCTCAACCTACATTAGCCATTTCCCATTACTTAAAAAACGGTGGGCTCTTTCCCCTCTTTTCTTATGCCTCCATTTTACCACACTTGGATTTTCCATGGCGCTGAAGGTACCAAGGAGATATGGTACAGTGGCAAGGCAAAAGTGACAGTAAAGTAAAAAATATATATATATTTGTATGTAATTTGGCAATTTGTGTCATTTGTCAGGCAAATCTTAACTAGAGGTTTGGATATAAATGGGAAATCAAAACGATGAGCTGTAACAGCCCAGAAAATTGTGGCAAGCAATTTACTAACATCAGTCCTTCCCTCAGACTGTCAAAGTTCAAACAATGGAAGTTTGAAATGTTTCAATTTCCTCATTTCATTCACAACTTTCTAAATCTATTACCGTCTATTAAGTGCATTAACAATTTTGATAGATCTACCTCAGTAATGGAAGAGACAGGGAAAGAAGGGAGTACAGTTGGGAGGGACGGAGGAAGGAGGCAGGCAGGCAGACAGGAAGGCAGTGGGTGGGTGGGTGTGGAATCTAACTGGATTCTGAGATGACACTGCCATTTACACTAATATGTGGAAATAAATACCTGAAAAGAAGGCAGCAAAACCAACAATTTTAGGCTACAGGTCCACTTGCAAAGGAAGGAATCAGAGACCTGAAGAGGACTGACACACAGAAGCCTGCACTTGTCTAGTCTCTTTTTAGGCAAAGAAAACCATACTGAGTGCTTATTTTCTAAATTTATTTGACCACAAGATACTTCTCCCCACCTCAGTTACTAAGAGCATAAACAGGACCTATTCTTTGGATCTTACAATGATACTTACTGACTGTATACCCCTGACGCTCCAGACTTAGGAGAAGAAATGAAGGAAGATCACAGCAAAGATTTTGAAGAAGAAAAACAAACTTAGGGTGTCACAGGTTTGTCCCAGGTTTAAATTCGTTGCCATCTTCTAGGAAAAAAATTGGCATTCATCTATGGAATAGGTACAGATTATATAAGAAAAACAGTTCTGACCCAACTAACAATGTCCCTAAATTATTTTGAACCTCCCCACCAAATTAATTCCTATCTTGCTCTTCCAAACTTCAATTATCTGAGTTTTCAAATCTCCCTGATTTTTTAGAAGTTTACCAAATGAATAGCAGCTATCTTGTTACCATCTTCTTTTTCCTCTATCTGCAGAATATTGGTTTAATCCTGACCCTGAAAGTGTTGTTTCTTGGAGAAAAACAAAAAACAAAAAAACACAACAACAAAAAAAACACTATGAGGCACTTTCACCAAGTTAGTATATTAGACTATATATAGTGTAAGTTAAAATAAAATGTAAAACCACTAACCCACTGTCCTCGACTCTCTGCATGTGGACACACACACACACACACACACACAGTCCGTCAAAAACTGCTACAGGCCCTAGCCAGCTTTCTCAGTGGTTACAGCATCAGCCTGTGGACTGAAGGGTCCTGGGTTGATTCGTGGTCAAGAGCACATGCCTGGATTTCAGGCTCAACCCCTGGCCCAGGTCAGGGCTCATGAGGAAAGTAACAATATAGATAGCAGTCTCCTCCTCCCCCTTCTATCTTTCCTCCTCCTCCTCCTCCTCCCACTCCTCCCTTCCTTTCACAAAGGAAAAATATCCTTCTGTGAGGATTTAAAAAAAAAAAAAAATGCTACAGGCATTCTGTCCAAAAGGCCTCTAAATCTTGTAGCCATTGAGACCTAAATTACTTAACTGCTGGCCTCAATTATGATTTTTCTAGCATAGGGACCTTATTTCTAATCCTATTATTCTCTAAAACTCTCAGAAAGGATGAAAAGCTAACCACTAACTTTGTGATTCATTTTTTTCAAAGTTCATTTATATCCTCTCTACTTCCAAAAAAAAAAAGAGTTGAAGTTGTTAATCTCAACAGCTAACACAAACTGTGCAGAATCATCATATCACAATCTTTGACCTCATCTCAGACAAATACTTCTGACGTGACCTCTGTGCACTAAAATACTGAAATTCAGTTCACACAGTGAAATATTTGAATGCATAACCAATCACAGTATTCACACTCTTCCATTTCTGCAAACTTTCTCACCACTTAGAACTCCTCAGATCTTAAAGCCATGCACATTTTCAGAAGTGAAATGCAGGAGGAACTGACCCATTTACCTTGCAATTCCATTCCAAACTTCCCAAGATAAAAAAGTGAAAAACAAAACCTATCTCCACAGCTCTCCCTGGCTGAGAAACAGCAGAAAGGTTCTGACCTATGTTGAACTAGCACTTCCTACATAAACGAGCCAAAGAAACCTTTCTTTTAAGGTCAGTGCCAGCCTCCTTTCTCATCCAACCTTCTTTCCTGCTTGCTTAGAAAGCAGCAATACACTAGAAGGGACTAAGACGACAGGGTAGAACGTATTGGCTAGAGGCAGCTAGGTGGCCTGAGAACTGGGTTGCTATTACACTGAAAGTGCTATTAATGAAAATCACTGACCAATTCTTACTTCATGGTGGGGTTGCCAACAATCAATGAAAGGGCTGACACCAGGCAGGAAAAGAGAGCAGGAGGACAAATGAACTAATCATCATTATTTACACCTTGCACTCCCCTTACCACTCCCACTTCAGCAGCAGCCTCCGCTGCAACTTCAAACTTCTGTGCCTGGTTTTCCAAGTAGTCTATCATGGGCCCACTCTCTCTAAACTCAGAGATCACCAGAATCTTGGAAGGGATCTATCAGATCTTTCCCAGTATCCCCCATACCAGATTATGGATTCTAATGCCAACAATACACGTGTCCTGTGGTCAGATAAATTTAGGAAATAAGGCACATCATATGGCCTTCTCTGATACTCAAAACTCGCATTTCATATAATAAAAGACTTAATTCTGACATAACAAGTCACCCCTTGAATTTTGTTTAGACCACCAAGTTCCAAAACTATTGGAGAGCAGATCACATTTTTCTGTTCTAAAACGCAAACTCTGAACGCCTGGCAAAGCTGGGTTCCCGGCCAGCATGGGCACCTTTGCTCTAAAACTAGTCTAAACCTCTCAACTAATGGGTTTTGAAAATGATACTTTAGAGAGGAACTTCCGAAAGTGACTCAACCAGTTAGGACAGCCAAGCCTGGAATATTTCTCCACTGTCTCCTGACTCCCTACCAAGCACTCTTTACTTCCATGATGTTGGACTTATTTCTACCAGGCCTTCCTGGCCCCCAGCCCCTAATCAAATAGCATCTTCTCACTCTTTTTCCTGCACCTTCTTCGCTATTCCCTCTTTTTCAAAAGCTTTCATTCCCACATTCCTCCTCCATCTACCCAAATCACTTCAACCTTTTAGGTCCCATCTTCTCCACGAAGCCTTCTCAAATGCTTTAGCCAGCGGCACTCACCGTCCCATTCTCTGAACGCGCCTATTGCACGCAGTTGGTATTAGGCATCCAAGGGCCTATTTTGAAATGTTGTAGGTGCTGGACTTGTCAGCAACTAAACGGTACACGCCTCCAAGATGCTACATATATCTTAGGTTTTTTTGTACGCTTCCTAATACCTTGCACATATCAGGCACTCATAAATATTTGCTGACTGATATGAGGAACATGATTAATGTAGTGTGTTTTTAAACAACTGAATAAGCGAGATTTGACCATGATACATTATTAAAGCCTATTAACAGGGCACACTATAAGTACAACAACTTCTGTACAGCCTATTTGTGCTATCGGTGTGCAGTGTTTCAGGGGAAGCCCTGAAACAGAGCTAGGACATGAAGACCACATGAAATTCTTGGTTTGATCCTGTACCCACCAGAAATGAGTCTTCCTTAGTTTTTACAAGCCTGCGGAGCTCCAAGGGGTCTCCTGTCTGCCAATCCCACCAATTTCATCTTTGCTTCCCTTGGTCAATTGTACAAAAGGAGGCTGCATCCAAAAATCCAGCGCACAACAGAGGAGTGAGGGTGAAAAAAAATAATGATTTTGCAAAGTCAAAATTTTAGCTGCACAATGGTAAGATATGTACACATATAATACCTTAATAAAAAAATGGGGAGGAAAATTTTAGCTGCATTATTCACATGGCTAATTGAGACTACACAAAAAGAAACCCAAATAAGAACAGAACAGCAACATTATCAGGTATATCATGGAACACTGACAGTACTGAAACTCCAACATTTCCATTATGCTTTCCTTGTTAGAAGCCACTTTTTTTTTTTTTTTAATGAGGTATGACATCTGGGGATATTCACTCTCAGCCTGCTATTCAAAGAATATCCAAATAAACAGCACCATATCCAAATGGTAATTCTGTTTCTCAAATGCCTAATGAAAAGAACACCATGATCAACTTTAGCCTCCTCACCTACCCTCTTATCTTCTATCATGAGACTCTTCACAATCACATACTTGAACTTCAGGGTGCAATTACTCAAGACAAGTGTCCCTGCAGAATATGAAACTACCTCGGCCAGTTTTACTACCTATGAAGTGTGGGCTTCTCAAACTACTCCCAAAGCTTTCATCATCTTAAATATCCAACAGTGAAAAAATAATCAGCATAAAAATGCTGGTTCTCGTTTGGCAAGTTCCTTACTTTTGCTCCAGCATTAGGAAAGTCATAGTTGGACTGGAACAACTTATATCAGCACATTTCATTTTGGGACAGGAGCCTTTTTTAGAGAGGGAGACAAAAATCAATTTGTCCATCCATTACTATCCAAAGTAAGCTACTCCAGTTTGCCAGCTATTGCTCTGAACTGGCATAAGATACAAGCCTACCTGTATTAAGCCAATATTTCTGGTTTCTTATCACAATACCAGCAGCAGCCTCAAGTTATATGGTGATGACTGTTTTCATTTCTAAACACAAGGCACACAAAAAATAATACATATTTAGGGTACCCTTAGCATCTATAATAATTCTGTCACATACATTTCTATCCAAATTCATAGCTTAGTTGCCTGTTTCCTGATAAGCCCTCACGTTTTATGGTGATAGCTGAGTAAATCTTCCAAAGTGAGTACATACATAGGTTTTATCTTCATGCTCACTACACACGTATGTTTGACCACCCAGCCTGGATACAAATGTGCAACAAACAGATCTACAGAACCAAACATACATTACTTTTATTCCCCACTTTGTTTCTAATATGAAAGATTTATAGCTTTCCTACAAAAGCTGAATCTTTTGCATGTGAACACTCACAGGATATTTGATGATATTAGGAAACTTGTTTACTTAGGTGTGATAATGGTACTGTGGGGGTTTTGGTGTTTTTTTAAATCATTACCATTTCCAGGTACATACAGAAATATTTACATATTTCTCCTATCACATCTAGGAGGGGAGATTGAGTAGATGAGATACAGATGAAACAAGATGAAACATGAGCTGGCAGTTGGTAAGCTGGGTGTTGGGTACATTGGGGCTTATCAAACTGTTCTCTCTACTTTTGTATATGTTTAAATTTTCTATAAAGTTTTAAGAAAACTTTTTGAAGTGTTAGACCATTTAGACACACACACAGGTGTGTAAATAGTATTTAGATACTAAGGTAGCATAATATTCAGCAAACCAAAATAACTGGGATTTTGAATTAAGAAAAGTAGCAGGGGGGAAAAAAAAGATAATCGCAGCAAGAAAGGTAATGGTGTTAACGGCAGACTTTGAACTTGGTCTTCTTTAAAATTAAAAGTTTTTCAAGCCCCAAAAGAAACTAGAAGGGCACATTTTCTCTCAAATGCCAAATGAATAGATATACACATCACAAGCCCAGGCAAATATTTATCAAAAGCAAAAATGAGTTCAGAAACTACTGCCTAAGTTATACCTATTTCTATTTGGCCTTCAGAAATGTCTATGGGAAACTACAGACCCCTCTTGCTTACTGAGAGGGGCCACGGGGCAGCCCTGGGTAACCATACAAAACGCACAACCACTTGTAACTAGATCTTACAAGTACTGTCCCAAACTAACCACCGATAGCAATCATGAACCAAATTCTAGGCAGCATTTTCTATTAGCATACATGCTGCTATGTCAATTCCTATTTTAAATCAACAGAGAAACAGAGGGAAAGAGGTCACACTGTACAGTACCCTCCCACCTCGGCCAAGTTGAAGCCACAGTTAGCATTATCCTAATAAGTGGTGAGCCTCAACACTCAAAACGATTGTGCACAATTCTTCTTAGCCAATAAAGCACCGGTTCTAGAACCAAAGGGTAACAGATTCAGTCACCAACATCAAAATCCATGGTCACCAATACCAGCAGCCACCCTCCCTTCCTCCCCAACCACTGGCCACCATCCACCACCACCATTACCACCAGCAGCCCAACCAAAAAGCAGTTCAAATAGAAAAAAAAAAAAAAAGGAAGGCTTCTGTTTAAAAATATATTAAACCTGAGACCCAAACACACACAGGGAACCAGCAATCTCAACCTGTACAGTTACTGCAAGTGAGATTTAAGCTGTCATTAACTACGCTGGCATATTTGATCATCTCAAATAATACCATAATAACAGCACAAAATCAAAGGGAAAGGAAAAAGTTTCCTTCAGGAACCTCTAACCAGGCCAAGTGCATAAAAGGCTAGAAACCAACTATCTTGATTTTGTGCTTAAGCAAAGCTGGACCAACTCTGCAGAATCTCCAAGCCTTTTCTGTGTGTGTGGTGTGTTGGGGATGGGGAAAGCAAGGCAGGGGGAGGGAAAAGGGGGGTTACATTTGTAGAGACCAATGACCCATGCCAGCACCAAATGGGATTCTTCCAGGTAAAGACAGTTTCCCCCTGACCCCTGGACAGTCTACCTCTAACTACCCACCCTCTTCCCCAGAAGCTGGTTAGAGGGCAGCAAAATGTGCTTTTGGAAATCAACACTGCAGGTACCCAAGGAATAAAGACTTGTATACACACACAAAGCCCATCAGAAAGAAAAGAGAGAGAAAAGAAACACACACACACACACACACATACACACACACACACACACCAAAAAAAATAAATTTAAAAAAGGAAAGGGAGAGGGACAATTGGGTGTCAAGCCCTTCAGATACCAGCTAGGATTGTATTCTTCCCTCCCACCAGTCGTCCCTTGTGTACCCTTTCCTGTCCTTTAACCAAACTGCTCCTATACACCCATGTGCATATATCTATGTGCACAAATATTATAATTAACCCTTCCTGTAACAGAGCCCCATGGGGAGCACAGAAAGATATTCCATCCTTTTCTCTCTGCTCTCCCCTCCTCCCTCCTTTCTCCCAACCAGGAGAAAACGCCCCCTTCCCCAGCTTCACCAGAAGAAGAAAAAAAAGAAAAGAAAAAAAAAAGGCAGCAGGGAGAGGGGGACAGAGACACCACAAAACACCATCAGTCTCCAGTTCCGAGGACACCCAGGAAAGGTATACACTACACACACACACACACACACACACACACACACACACAAGCACATATGGCTCCGTAGAAAGCACACACAGAGAACCGTCCACAGGCGCCCCAAACCCAGCAGAGACTTCCACCAGCTAAGAAGCCATGATTGGGGAGGGAGAGGAAGAAGGAGTAGGGGCAGAGCTATCTCCGTGGGGAGGGGGGCGCATTGTTGTGATGCCCGAACCCCTTTCTCCGTGCCCATCTGCCGCGGAGGGGGCGCGGGGAGGGGGGGCGCAGGGGACAGGCGAGCGAAAACGAGGAACCAGGGAGCCCAGGCAGGGCTTGGCGATTCCCTCCTACTGCCTGCCTGCCTGTCTGTCTGCGCCCCCCAGTTCCTATTCCCCCCAACAATAAGATCTCCAGCCTTAGACAGACAGACAGACAGACAGACACACCGGCCAGAGCACACCGTAGGCGAAGCTGACGGCGCCGGGCACCGCGAAAAATGGGGTCGTTGCATAGAAAGGAAAACCAGGGGGAGACGAGGGGGGTGTCCCCCTTACCTCCAGCGCTTCAAAAGTGACAAAGCTGGTCATGGCAAATCCATCAATGATGTCCTCTTCGGCCGACGTGGACTCCCTGCGCTTCCTCCGCGGGGGTCGGGGCCGGGACGGGGCGGCGGAGGACGGGGGCTTCCCATTGTCTTCCTTGTCGGAGCCCGACGACGAGGCGAGCGAGGGCGCCCGGGTCCGGCCGGCGGCGCCGCCAGCAGCCGCGCCGGCCCCCAGCCCGCCGCCCCGGGAGCGCCTCTCCCGGTCTCGCTGCGACCGCGACCGCCGCTTCTTGCGGAGCCCGTGGCCCCGCGCCGGGCCATCCATGGCTCCGCCGCGCCGGGGGCTGCCCCGCTCGCCGCCCGCCCGCCACAGGGCTCCGGCCGCGGCCGCACACGGAAATCAAAAATCAAAATAAAAAAATGACACCCACCCCTCCCTCCCTCCGCCTCCCCGCTCTCTCGGCTTCCCTCCGCCCCGAGGAGGGCGCGGGGGAGACGGCGGCCGAAAGAAGGGAGAGAGGGGAAGAAAGAGAGGAGAAAGGGAAGGGGGGAAGGGGCGGGGGGACGGGAGGAGGGACGGGCGCGAGGGCGAGAGGCGAGAGGCGAGGAGCCCAAGTGCGGGGCCGGCTGCCCCCCGCGGCCCCGCCGGGAGGAGGGTCGGGGGAGATCCCTGCGAGCGAGCGAGCGGCGCCCGAGCAAAGTAATGGCTGAACACACAGGTCTCCTTTAGAGGGAAAAAAAAATAACTCACCGAGCAGGCAATAAATCAGAATAGCGGAATGCTTTGATCAAGAGGCTGGGAGGCTCCGGGGAGCCCTCCCCGCGGCCATTCTCCGCCGCGCCCCCCCCTCCCTGCTCCCAGGTCCCCCAAATACGACTGCGCCCCCACCACCACCACCGAATCCAAAATCGGGTCCGAAAAAGGTCGCGGGAAAGTGGGGGGCAATGAACTTCACCCGCCCCTTCGCTCAGGAAAACACCCCCGCCGCCGCCTCGCCTCTCACACACGCCCCGGAGCAAACTCACTCCCAGGCTCCCAGGTTTTGAGGAAACGCGTCCAGGGGAGGCCGGGGCTGCCCGGCGATCGGAGAGGGAGGGGACCCCCCAGGGAGGGGAGCATAATAATGAAATAATTAGGGGAGGAGAAGGAGGAGGAGAGAGCGAAACTGGCAGAGGTGGAGGAGAGGGAGGTGGAGGAAGGGAAGGAGGAGGATGCTGGAGCAGTTGTGGGGTTTTTGCTTTTCGGGTCTTGGAGGGGGAGGAGGGCGGGGGGGAGCTGAAAGAAGAGAAGAAGCAGACAGACCCTGACGCTGCCACCCACCCCCCCCACCCCGATCTAAAAATAAAAAATAAAAAATAAAAATTCCAGTCCAGTCCCAGAGAAGAGGTCACCCTTCTTCAAAAAAATGGGAGGGGGTGAGTCTGTCGACGAGGAAAAGCAGAAAGAAATCTCCAGCGGGAGAGACACCGGGGTGCCGCCGCCGCCGCCACCGCCTCTTCGCTGCGCCCAGCCGGAGGGAGGAAGGCGATCGGGAAGCGCTGGGGACGCGGCGATCACCGAGCGGCTAAGGCTGCCGCCGGAGCCCCGAGCCGGAGGGTGCACAGCGTGTCCCCGGGCGGCTGCAGCGGGAGCACGGGCACAGCCCCATCCTCCGCCCGCCCGCCCGCCTCGCTCCGCGCCCGCTCCTCCCCCTCCGCGGCCGGCCCACCGCCGCCGCCGCCGCCGCCGCCGCCGCCGACTCAGCCCAGCCCCGCACCCGCCCGCGCGCGCCCGCGCACGCGCCCTCCCCGCGCCCGGCCCGGCGCGCGCTCCCGCCCCCGCGGCCCCGGCCGGCTGGTCACGTGGCCCCGGGCCGCCTCCGCCCCCGCCCCCTCCCCAGCGGTGGAGAGTGTGTAGAAAGCAAAAGGCTGCGGGCCGGCCGCGCTCCCGCGCCCAGGGCATGCGCGCTGGGGCGGCCGGGCCTGCGCACTGGGGGCGGAGGGGCGCGGGGAGTGGGCGGCGGAGGTGGGCTGGGGGGCGGCGGCGAGGGGGCCGCCTGCGTGGGGTCGGCTGCGGCCCCACAAAGTTAGCGCGCGAGGGTGTGGGAGCCGTGCCCCGATCCCGCCGGTCGCGCTGGGGATGCGTGGGGGCCACCGTCCCCTGGCTACTTGGGGCTCCCAGTTCCGCGCCTCCACCCCCTCCACCCCCCAGCACCCTCCTCGGGGAAACACTTGTCTCTCGACCCCCTGCCGCAGGCCCTCCGGAGGCTCCCCGGCCGCCTTCTCGGGTGCCCCACCCCCCCCAAAAGTGTCCTCCCTGGGCAACCCGCGCCGGGAGGGAAGGAGGGGTTTCTGCGAAGGGACACAAGGGGGCTTCCCTGGGAGGGGTCGCGCCTGGAAGCGCGGGCATGGGAGCGGGTGCCCCCAGGCGCAGACCTCGGCTCCCCTGGAGGGCACTGGAAGGCCCCACGGGCGGAGTTGGGAACTTTTCTTCCACGTGGTAGCACCACGCGTGCCCGAGTGACCCTGCACCGTGATGACCTCTGGACCCTCCTCGCCGCCTGCAAACCCCGGCGGCTTTTTGGACGCGCTGGCCGCGGCTTCGGAGCTGCAGCTGGAGGCCGAGGCCGAACTTGAACCTCAGGCAGTCTTGGCGGGCGAGGGGGCGGGGCTGGAGGGGCCGCACCGCTGGGACTGGGACCCTTAGCCATCCCCGCCTCGGCGGGCTACCTTTAGTATGGGTAAGGAAAGGGTCTTTCAGACTTTTCCTATCACTGCCTCTCCTGTCTCCGCAATGGAGCTCTTACAAAAAGTTGTACTGAAAAGCTTAGTGCAGCTGAGAATATGACAACAAAAGCGACTAGCCTTTCTGGATAAAATAGCTGTGCGGTTTTTTGTTTGTTTGTTTGTTTTTTCTGGGCACGAATTTATTTAGTATTTTCCGGCGTATAAGGCGACTTTTGAAAGGAAAAAAAGTCAACCGAAAATCGGGGGCAAAAGACCAAAATTGCACAAAAATTACCTGCAGACCTTGAAGGCAAAGTAAGTCTTTTCTTTGAAGTGGGGGGTAGTCTTATACAGTGAATATAGGCCTAAACCTATGTTTTAACTGTAAAAATTAGGGGGTCGTCTTATACGCCGGAAAATACGGGAACTAAGTTTAGAAATACAGCAGCAGCTCTTTCTCACTAGCCAGTTAGATACCCGCTTCCCTTTCTGTGCAGGCACTTAAACACCCTGACACATCACCCCCTGCCCCAGGAACCCCCACTTGGGGAGGAAGAAAAGGGAAATGAACTGACATTTGTTAATTGCTCACAATGATTCAAGCACATGCCAGACACTTGTACATGACATCTCTTTAGATTCTAAACGTGCACATTTATTTGTTTTTGTATTACTGGGAGGAGATGGTAGATAAAAACAGTGAGGACATGACAACCTGACATAACCAAGATTTGTTCATTCATTCATTCATTTGTTCGTTTAACAGTTATAGGGCCTATTACGTACCAAGCACAGTTGTAGGTACTGAGAATACAGTGGTACACAAAACGCAGAAGGTCCTTCCTCTTGGATCTTGTGTTCTATCAAGTAGGCAAGCCTCACTCATCTTACCCTTCCTAAGGACAATGGAATGGTTATTCATCCCCTTTAAATCACACTCTTCAGGTTCCCCATGTCTGGATCTTGATGGAACTGAGGTAGGAGACAGAATGGGACAATGGGAGGGGCCAGGTTCCCCATGTCTGGATCTTGATGGAACTGAGGTAGGAGACAGAATGGGACAATGGGAGGGGCCATGGCACCAGAACAAAGAGGAGCAACCACAGAAATGTAAATAAGACTTGAGCATTCTGCCTTTCCAGGGAACAATTCATTTGACCATAGGCAAGACTCTTAAATGACTAGTTTTCTCATCTGTAAAATCAAAAGATTTTCAATTACCTGTTCAAAAAGTTCCCTCTCAGGTCTACCAGTGGCCTCAAACGATGGCATCTTTTCCAGTAGACTGTGTGCTTTATTTCTTGAGAAATAGTGACTGATACATGGGATCTGATTGGACTTATTAGGGACAGGGTGCACCTTCCAAAAGAACCTGTCTCAGATAACTGAGTTAGCTAAAACAGTACCTCTGGACCAAGTGTAACCTTCTAGGATGCTGCCCCAACAGCTGCTGATATCCAGGCTGAAGTTATCAAATTCATGCCTACTAAAAATGGCAAATTCTTTTCAGTTTAAAGCAGGGATCTGGGGTCATTTTTAGGGTTTTTAGGATTGTAGAAGATGCTGTAGATATTGGTACATTTCAAGGAAAACTAGGAACTAATTTTGCATTTACGGTCACTTCTCAACAACTCTGGGTTAGTTTAAGGAAAGTGTGAAATTGGCAAATATAATAAAAAGTGTAATATTAGTGACTTTCCAGAGTAGCCCTTGGCAGTCTTGTCTTTAAAGAATATGTCTCATAGGAGGGGGGAAAAATGGATTGCAATGCACTGCATTCAAGAACCCTGCCTCTGGCAAGAGTAATTTGCAAATGCATTTTGGGATCCTGTTTAAATGTTTTTGTTGTGTTGTGTGTTTTTTTCAGGATCTAAGTGTAATGCTCCTAAAATTGATAATGTCTTTTGGGTGAGAGGTTCAATTTCCTTCCATCCGAGAATGAAAATTGTGGATTAGATTGCCCATATTTGTTTCCAATTCTCCATATTGTCTAAGTTGTAGGAGCTAATGATTAATAACCACCATAGCTAAGCACTAATTATGTGCCAGGCATTGTTCTATGTTGTGTTAACATAATACCTCATTTTTACACCTATTTTATGGTGGAATAAACTGAGGCTTGAGAGGGTTGTGTATAAACGGTATAGCTGTTTATTGGCAAGCTGAATTGGTCTGAGTGACTCTAAAACTTGTTCTCTTAATGGTTATACTGAAATTCTCTACTCAGAATGATTCCTCAAGGAATCAAATACTATGTACATAGTCGAACCATTTTTGGAAAACTGGTAATATCTACTAAATTTAAGGATATGAAAACCCTATGGCCCAGCAATTCATTTTCTAGGAATATATCAATGTCAAATGTATATCAAAGGTATCTATTAGACAGCTCAGAGCAACACTATGTATAATAACCCCAAACTGGAAACAATCTGAATGTTCATTAACAGTAAAATGGATAAATAATTGGTGATATGTCCATATAACAGAATATTATATAACATTAAGAGTGAACAGTCTGCTTCCAAATGCAGTAACATATATAAATCTCATTAATATAATGCTAAGTGAAAGGCAAAACTAATTTATGCTATCAGAAATCAGAATAATGGTCACTCTTGATGTGAACTAATGACTGGGAGAGGGCATGGTGGCACTTCTGGGAGGTTGGTCATGTTCTTTTTCTGGTTGCCCATGTGTGGTCAGTTTGTGGAAATTCAGCAAGATGTACTATTATAATACGTGCACTTCCCTGTATGTACCTTCAATATATCATACTTCAATAAATTGTGTACATGTCAATACCTATATAATACTTTATTTTTTAATGTATTCATAACACTGCCCAAATGCTGAAGCAATCGTAAAACGGATAAATACATTATAGTTTATTTATACAACTTTAAACAGCGTGAATATACAATGGAATATTGTATAGTAAACCAAAATAAATCAGAGCATATCTCCTGATTTCTTATGGGAAAAGTGAAAAATAAAACTTAAACTTGAAATGGGCATTTTGTATGAGCTTCTAATTCACATCAGCAAAATAGCTTAGGTGACTTTTTTGCCAAAAGATTGTAATTGATAAAGAGTAAAGCTAAAGAAATAACTCCAAAAGGGGGTTTCTTGTTTAGTAGGGAAAATTCTCACGTGGTTCCGGAATACACAAAGGAAAAATCTTACATCTGTGTTCAGGAATAAACTACTTAACCCAGGAGAGCCTCTCCAGTTGTACAATCATTTGTTTGAATCGATGATTAATACTCGAACTACATCTTGAACATTCAACCTTGACTAGTCTGAGGATACTATTATAGCTCAACTACTGGACTGAACTCTGAGGCTTCCACTAGCAATAGCTGTTTTTGGTATCAGATTTTCTAAATTACTAAATTTTTATATCCCTATAATTCTTGCACTCTGAACTCTGCCAACATGGCAATTATTAATACATCCTTCTTGATACTACATACTAGTATATAATTCCTGGATTTAATTTATTAAGAAAATTGATTTTTAACTCAAAGCAGCTAAGGTTTATGTTTTGGTCGTTTATAACTTTCACTTGTGTGTGTGTGTGCGTGTGTCTGCCCTGAGACAAGGTAGACTGAGGTGGTTAATGAATTTATCTCTATGCCATTTCCAAATGAGCAAATAAGGAAACTAACACATTGAGTGTCCCTTCTTCAACTCTCGTAAGTTGTTTTTAATGATAACTATTCCTAGGGAGAAGTGGTAGTTTACACTGACAGGTAGCCCATAAGCAATAACATTGTTACAACTTTGCCCTAATTTATCACCTGTTGCTTTAATTTTTTTCTGCAATGGAAGTTGCTTTCAAACTGCAGTTTTAATGTGTTGTTGTTTTTTAAAAGGTAGGGGAAGAAATATGTGGTTCGATTTGCTAAATGTTGTGCTGTTTTCCATAATATCATAACATAAACTTGCATCATCTCTGCAGGTGCCACTGATGAATGACACATTGATCAAAAGGTGTTCTTCAGGCCAAAACCAGTTTGGCTCAGAGCATTGGCCTGCGGACTGAAAGGTCCCAGGTTCGATTCCGGTCAAGGGCATGTACCTTGGTTGCGGGCTCGATCCCCAGTGTGGGGCATGAAGGAGTCAGCCGATCAAGGATTCTCTCTCTAATTGATGTTTCTATCTCTCTCTCTCCTTTTCCTTTCCTCTCTGAAATCAATAAAAATATTTTTTTCAAATATACCTGCTGGTGACCAAATGATGATCATGTAACAAAAAGACAATTCTGTCAAATTTAATAAGCTTTAAATATATTTTATTGATTTTTTACAGAGAGGAAGGAAGATAGAGAGCCAGAAACGTCAATGAGAGAAAAACATCGACCAGCCGCCTTCTGCACACCCCCCACCAGGAATGTGCCTGCAACCAAAGTACATGCCCTTGAATGGAATCGAACCCAGAACCTTTTAGTCCGCAGACCAACGCTCTACCACTGAGCCAAACCCGTTTCGGCCAAATTTAATAAGCTTTAGATTTTCACAGCACCAACCAGTCTTCTTATTCCTTCTCAGGACATTGCTTCCTACTTGAAGATTCATTTGACATGATCAGGGGGAAAATTGATGGGTAGTCATAAGAAAACACTGTAAATGACTTTTCAAAGCTACCAATGGAAGATCTCCATATTTATTACTGATTATAACTCTGAGGATCAATTTCTCTATTCGATTTGGTAGATGACTTGTGATGAATCTTGATTTTATTTTTATTTGAAGTGCAGTAGAGATCTAAAAGGATTAGATTCAGATAAGATACCATCCTGGTTGAGAAATTATCAATCCTTTGGAATTACATGAGGAATACTAGTATAATAAATTATAGTCCAGACCTAATTGCAAGCTCCTATTTATAAAAATCTAGTAATTATTTTACATTTCTGCTGTGTTCAAAGCTGCTTTCAGTCTGGTCCCAGTCACATTATCAACTGCCTTTATTCCAGCATAAATATTTCTATACATCCTAAGCTAGCTCTGGCCCAGAACTCTTCCATGCCTTTGTCCATGCTGGTCCATCACCCCAGAATCTCCTTTCCTGCCATCTGGACTTACTGAATGTCTGCTCATCCATCACAACCAATTTATTTATCAGGCTAACTCATTCGAAAAGCTTACTCCGATTACTACTTCCATTCAAAATTAATAACCTCTTTTCTGCTTATGTGGCACTTCAATTTGTGTATATTTTAATGTATTATTACATATTTTAAGATATAATGAGCAAACATGTACTTTCCCAGAACCTTAAGAAAAAGAACATTTCCAAAATACTTTAGCAAACCTCCTCTGGAATTGTGTCTTCCCTCTTCCCCCTCTTTTACCCCTAGGGATCATTGTCCTGAATTTCATATTTACCATAGCATGTTTTTAAATTTATATAAATATATCTATCTATATGTAATCTTCTAGAACTCATCTCTTATAGTCAGTGTTTTATTTGTGACAGTTGTTGGTATTGATACATATAGTAGTTCCTGTGCATCTATTTTCGTTGTTGCCTAATATTCCAGTGTATGACTATTTCATAACTTATTTATTTATATCTTGTCCATAGCCATTTAAGTTTACAAGTTTATTTGTCATTGCAAATAATGTGAGTGTATAAGGAAACATAGCCCCCCATTTTTTATACTGTTGTAAAGAAACTTACCACACTTTTGTATTAGTTTGTTATATACATATCCCATGACTTTGCCTATAACTTAGTAAACCCAAGAGGATAGTGACTGGATACACAATGGCAGGTGTTCAATAAATATTCACTTATTCAATATCTTATCCTTTTTATGTTTGAGTTTAGATTTTATAAACTCAGGCTGATGCATTTTAATTATAGTACAGATGAAGACTTGAATTTTGGGGTTCTTATACTTCAGAAATCCTAAAAGGAAACCTGAGGGACAGTTTATTTGGTAAGACTTAGTATTAAATTGAGTTCCTACCAAACATCTGTCTTTAAAAATGAGCTGGTAGTATTTCTGAGTTCCTCAATGCCTCTGTTAAATTTGGAATACAGTGGATGTTTGTCTAAGAAATTGTTATCTAATTTTTCTTTAAGTGCCACTATTCTTTTGAAAAACCCTATAAAAAAGAGAACAACATCTTCATTTGCGATAAAAATTTCTCAACATTCAGAACAAATAAACGGATTATCATTTCAACTATCCAATTAAAAAATATTGTCGGTTTTCTTGAATGGGCTCATATTACCAGGAATTTTCATGAAATAGTAATTTAAGCAGCAGGATAATTGATAAGAAGTGAACTAACAGAAGAAAATATTGATAATTTAAACCATTTCTATGTTGCCAATATAATTTTTCCCTACATATGTTTTTCCCCAAAGTTTCATTTCTTAAATTTAAAAGAGGAGTATTATATACTCAAAGGTATTTTCAGCAATATTATTTATAATAGAGAAAAACAAAAATAACACGCATGTCCTACAATGAATGATAATTAAGTAACTTAAAACAGATAAATGATAGAATTTTATGGTTTTATTAAAATTACACATGATTTTGTGAGAATATGTATTTGTTAACTAATGAAGATAGAATTGTACATATTTTGTGATTGATTTTATAATTGTTCAATTATATATTGTTTGTATAAAGTTTAGAAAGAACAAAACTACATATTATATAGTTGCTTTATTTTAGAGGTAATGTGAATGAGAATTCATTGTTAAATCCTGTTGAATTTATTTAATGATAAACAAATTTTTGTAAGTATAACATTTCTTTTCAAGTGAGATGTGTGTTTTAGGGTGACCAACTGTTCTGGCTTGCTTGGAACAGAAGGGTTTCCCAAGATAGAGGACATTCATTGCTAAAACTAGGACCATCCTGAGCAAAATGGGACAGTTGATCACACTACAATGTGTATTTGATTGGTAGCAGAAGGTGGGAAGAAATCATAATTTTATTTAATTTCTCAGGAAATAAACTAGATAACAGTTTTGGTCACTGACCACAAGTTATTTATTTTTAAAATTCTACTCTCCCATGTTGTGGCTAATTTTGGAAAACTGCACACAAATCTTAATGAAACAACCTTCTTCTAGCTACATATTTACCTGGTATCTATTTCAACACATGAAATTACCCTCAGCACACATTAATTGACATAATTACTGAAACATCAAAATCAGATTAGCCACTGTAGCTCAAAAGGAAAAAAAGAAAAGAAAGTATTGCTCCAGCAAATTGCAAAGGTGTTAAGAAGGGCTTGAAAAGGATGTTCAACTTGTAGGTAGTTTTAATTTAAATAAAGCTTATAAAACATGACTTTTATTATTTAATCACTAGACAATTCTGGGTTATCAACAGTATATTTTGGCTATGTTGCCGCTAAGAAATAAGTCTTTATAATATCCTGCACTTTGTTGATTGCTCTTATAATCTCTATTGTGCATTGTGCGCTCCTGTTTGAAGACAAATTGTATCCACTACTATTATCTCTTTTCATAATTAACAATCATACAGTTATTCTAAACCACAACAGCAGCAACAATGACATCTTTGTATTTGCAAAAAGCTTACTTTTCAAATTCCTGGCTCTTTTTCCTAAAACACTGACTTCATAGTAAAACAGTGTTTTCCCTGCCATGGGTTCGAATCGTCTGATATTAATAAATTAGAGAAACATGAAGATGACAAAGGAAGCCATGTTAGGATAATTCCACAAGGCCAAAAAGTCTTTGCTAGGACTTCTTTACTTCTATTGCTTGAATACATGGCATCTATGGTTTCATGGTCTTTCATACTTCATTTCCTATGCCGAAATGTTCTTGCCACTTAAAATGTAATCTCTTGCACAATTCATCTTCCATGCTCTCTGTTCCAGCTGCTGTGTTATTAGTAGTATACCTTTGCTTTTCAGGCTCTTTTATCAAAGCTCATTAGCATTCTTTATCATCATCATGAATATTGCTCTTATTATTTATTTTTGCTCTTCTGTTGCAGACTGTCTTTCTCTTTATTGCAATGTTTGATTTGTTTTCCCTATCATTAATAACTAGTCCCACACATTAGTACAGAATTCTTCTTTTGTTGAAAATGAACTCTGATAAATCAGAGCAATATGAAGAAAAAAAATGTAGACATTCAATTCTTCAAGATTCTTTGTTACTCTCACTTGATCACATGAAATCAAGCACTTCTCTCACATTATTAATTTCTAATCTGTTTCCTTTTAATAATACCTCAATTTAATCTAACAAAAATATAGAATTATTACAACCAAAAATATAATGGGGGAGAAAAGAAATAAAGGAAACTGTAACTCACTGTAAAAAACACACAAAGATTTTTATGCACTGTTTGTATTATATGTGCCCGTTATTCTTAAGCTCTAAGTCTTGTCTCATACCACAGAGAAATTGCAAATACAAAAACAGTTTAGTGTATCCTTTCTGTTCAACATCTAACAAAGGCTTACTTAGATTCTGCACAATAGGCGCCCCAACCTGAGCCTTCACTTAACACTGCTTAAAATGTAACAGCATGTCAAAGCTTCTCACTCTGCTACAACCTCTCTCTCTCTCTCTCTCTCTCTCTCTCTCTCTCTCTCTCTCTCTCGCGCGCGCGCGCGCGTGCGCGTGCGCGCGCGCACACACACACACACACACACACACACACACACACACACACACGACCAGCATTTATCTCTGATCAAGTCCACATTAACCAATTATTTCCTCTATCTGCCAGAGGTGTATTAATCTATACTAATAAAAGCCTTGGTAGCCCTCACACCCTTGTGACCTCACATCATCTTAAGATAGCTATCCCATGTCATCACAAGGTGGCTGCTCCCACATTATCACAAGATGGTTGTCACAAGATGGCCAGCAGGGGAGGGCAGTTGGGGGCCATTGGGCCACCAGGGGAAGGGCAGTTGGGGGTGATCGGGCCAGCAGGGGAGCAATTAGGCATCAATACGTCCAGCAGGGTAGCGGTTAGGAGGGCAGTCAGGCAGGCAGGCAGGTGATTGGTTAGGAGCCAGGAGTCCCAGATTGTGAGAGGGATGTCTGACTGTGGGATTGGGCCTAAACAGGCAATTGGACATCCCCTGAGGGGTTCCAGATTGGAGAGGGTGCAGGCTGGGCTGAGGGAATTTTGTGCACTTACCTATATAATATTCCTTGCAAAAATCTGTAACTTTACTCATTGGGGCACAGCTAGGCAAATCTAAAGTGAGGGGCGGTCTGCAAAAAACTGCAATAAACGCTTTAAAAATGTCAACATCATGAAAAGAAAAAAAAAAAACACAAAAAGGCTGGGAAATTATAGAACAAAGGAGGGTAAAGAGAGAGAACAGTTGAATCAACAGGTAATCCTTGTTTGTATCCTAGAATACAAAAAAACAAATAAATAAAGCAACATAGGACATTATTGGAGCAATTGGGGAAATGTGAATACAGAGTACATTTTCTCTATGAATTGTCTCGTAGCTATGTGGAAGAATGTCCTTTTTCTTAGGAGATAAATGATAAAGTATTTACAGACCGAGCATCATGGTGTCTGCAATAAATTCTCAACTGGTTCAACAATGCCTACATATCCAGAAAAGGAGTAGAGAAAGAGAGGGAGAGAGGAAGCCAAGATGAAAAAAAGTTAAGAATTGGTAAATCTAAGGGAAGGGTATATGATCTTCATTGTGTAGTCCTATAATTTTTCTGAATGTTTGGAATATTACAAAATAAAAAGCGGGAGGAAATATATTAAGCCCAAACCTTGTATTTCTCAGGAAAAGCAGTCCAGAAGTTTATACATTAAACAAAAAATGTTTTTCTTCAGACCTACTCGAAAAGGCAATGGACACCAAATGTGTGGGTACAAACTTTACTGTAAAATAAGGCAAGATCCTCAGCAGCAGGACATTACTCTGTAGATTACATTGCTATATATGTATTTGTTTCAGGAAATATATATATACATATACAGGTATATATCCTATTCAGTAATATATATAATTACATATTTATTTGTACATGCATTTATATATCATTAGAGATATTATACTCAACGATACCCTTTTTACACATAAGCTCTCTGAGCCTTGTCCAATGTCACACAGCTACATAGAAATAGAGCTAGACTTAGAACGCAGGAGTCCTATATTATTAACTATTCTAGACTTCTTCATTTAGTTACTTCGACAAAACAACAGCAACAATAGTCAATTTAGAATTTCCCAAACTATTTCATTTTAATAAGCGTTTATTTTGGCCCTGGCCTGTGTCCCTCAGTGGTTAGAGTGTCAGCCCGTTCACCAGGGGTCAAGGGTTCAATTATCAGTTAAGAGCACATACATGGATTGCAGGTTCATTACCAGCCCCAGTCGTGAAGGGGAGGGGTGTGTGGGAGGTAACCAATTCATATGTTTCTCTCACATCAATGTTTCTCTCTCTCTCTCTCTCTCTCTCTCTCTCTCTCTCTCTCTCTCTCTCTCTCTCTCTCCCCCCCCTCTCTCTCTCCCTTTCTCCCTCCCTCCCTTTCACTCTACCTAAAAGCAACAGAAAAATATCTTCGGGTGAGGATTGAAAAAAAAAAAGTTTATTTTGTGTGTGTGTAAATGAGTCCTACCGGATCCCTTTCTCTTTTTCTACCAATCATCTGTGAAAACCAGGCTAAGAGTAGCAGAAAGGGCAGTACCAACATTATAGTCCATGTGACCTTAAAAGCAAGCAAACCTTATTATTTAAATGAGTAATGGATAGTCCTGAGCATTATCAGTCACTCCAGATATGACAGAAGTACACTTCTTGTAAGAACACCAGAGTAAAAACCTTTTCAGCGTTGCACTTGTCTCCAGTAAGCAACATGGAGATGACAATAATGAGAATGCTGTCTTTTATGCAACTTTCCCCCAGAAATATCCCATATTGGAAAATGGAATCTGACATAAAATTAAGTTGGCTTGTTAAACAGTCTCATTTCTCCTAGCCCTTCAGGTCACTTCTATTTTGCAAACAATGTATGTATGGAGTGCCTTAGAAACCTTTCCTTGCCTTTGGTAATGAAGATCCTTCCTTTCCCCCCCTGAAGAATTATGACCAACTTATTCTCTTTAAAATGTGGATATATTTGATATCTGAACACAATATGTATTTCTTTGCTCTCTCCCTTAAGTACTATCCTAGCATAACTTAATTGTTCCTAACTGAAATGATAAAACTCTACATTCAGGCATAAAGTGCTATATATGGAAATATCTTCCACATGATGCTAATCTACAAATTATTATTCTTTTAGAAAAAAAAAGTCATTTAGGCACATGTATTGTATCAGAATCCCAAGGCAATGAAAAAAGACTTTCTTGGGTTATATTAAAAATAATTTCATTCACCCTCAGCTGGGCAAACCTAGAGGAAGATTAGGAGATAAGTTGCCCACATTTATCATCATACATTCGATCAATACATTCACTAGACATTTCCCCTGGCATACTATTAAACCAACCCCCTCTTCTAGGAAGATAAAACTCTTTAAACAGAAAATAAGTAGACAGTGATGAACAGCAATATTATCCCTGCCTACAATTTAAGTTCCTGGGACTTTGGTAAACTTCTGAATCCTCCCTGATCTGGACACAAATTGTATTTCCCTGCTCTCTGGGGAAGATAATTTGAATGACTTGCTCTCTTGCTAGATGTTATAGGGCAGAAGAATGATTTCTATACTTATAGAATGAGTAACAGTGGCCTAGGATTTCCATAGATATGAACACTATAACCCTACTACATAAGGAATTGAGTTGCTTCTGCAGTCCAGCTTCTTGATTCCTGGGCACCAACTTGGATATGCATGGGTAACTTTGAAGGATCCTTACCTCAGGGTAGTATATTAGTCAGGGTTCTCCAGAGAAAAAGCACAATAGGGAAGCTCATATATTCATATAGCCCATGAATTATGATGATTCTACTTATGATTTTTTTAACTTTATAATGGCGCAAAAGAGAAATACATTCTATAGAAACAGTTTTTTCAAATTTTGACATTTTCCTGAGCTAGGAATATGCCATTTGATATTCTCTCCTGATGTGAGGCAGAGGCAGAGAGCCACAGTTCCCAGCGAGCCATGTGATCAGGATGGTAAACACCTGATACTCTATAGTGTACTGTGTTGTCAGCGTTTTTTGGATATTGTGTTCTGAGCATATGTCAGGCTATGCTACGATGTTTGGTCAATTGGGTGTATTAAGTGCACTTTTTGACTGAGAATATTTTCAACCAACTATGAGTTTATTGGGACATAACCCCATAGTAAGTCGAGGAACATCTTTTCCATTTATGTACTTTTTCAAATACTCCAACATTTCTGCCTATCACTTCCATATTTTGCTGGAACTTCTCTCCCAGAGCCCTCCAATCTGTCCTAGGAGCTCCTCAGATTGCTGCATCATTGTGATTCTTGGGTTTTCCTCAACCATCGTGCCAAAACTTACCTAAGCCACTTTTCTGAGTTACACCCCATCTCTCCTGAATCCAAAATCCCCCTCTTTCCTAGTTCCTCCCTTGCCTTGTGCAACATACCTCCAGTAGGGAACATGGGTGGAAGCATTATAAATTCTTGAATGGCTACAAATTTATTTATCTTATACTCACATTTGATTGGTAGATTACCTGGGAACAAAATTCTAAGTTGAAAATCATTTCCCTTCAGGATATTGAGTCATTGCTTCCTTCACTTTAAGCTTCCAATTTCACTGTGGAGAAGTCTGAATCTAATATAATTTCTAAACCATTATATGAGATATCTTTTCCCACTCTGTAAGATTTTTTTAAAGGCTATTTTTTAAGAGCACTTTTAGGTTGAGAGAAAAATCAAGGGCAAAGAACAGAAATTTCCCATATATCCTGTCTCCGCCCTTCCACCCCCCTCGCTTTGCCTGCACAGCTCCAGCCCCTCCCCCTTCGACCCCCCAGATTTTTAACATCCTCCACCAGAGTGGGTCAATTTTTACAACTTGCTTCTGTGGCCCAGCTTTTTGAACCTCTATTGACACACCATAATCACCCAAAGTTCATAGTTTACCTTAGGGTTCCCATTGTTTGGACAAATGTATAATAATATGCTTTAAGCATTCAGGGAGTAGGACATTCTAAGCTGGGATGTTTTTGTTTTTGCTTTAGTGTCCTCCTCTTCATTTCCTGGAACTTCTGTTACTCACATGTTGACCCTCCTAAAATGATCATCTTATTATTTTTTCTCTCATATCTTCCATCTCTTTCTCTTTTTTTTGTTTGTTTGTTTGTTTGTTTTTGTCTTACTTTCTGGGAAATTTCTTCAAAACTGTCTTCAAACCATTCCACTGAATTTGCTTCCCAGCTTTTAATTTCAAAGAACTTTTTTTTGTTCTCTGACTATCCCATTTTTAAGGCACCCCATCCTTGTTTTGTGCATATATTAGTTTGGTTTCTCTCTCTAAGGCTGTTCTTGGTTGTTATCAAAATTTTCTTCTACTCTCTGAATTTTTAAATTTCCATTTTCTAATCCCTCCTCACCCTACATGCCCACCTGCATTGTTCACTTGGATCTCTGTCTTTCATGTTGGAAGCTTTCCTCCAATGTCTGGTACCCTGGGTGTCTATTCCTACTATAGTGTCAGACTGATTGGACAACCATTTGGTCAACAGCTTAACCAGTCGCT
This sequence comes from Pipistrellus kuhlii, assembly GCF_014108245.1. Taxonomy (NCBI): domain Eukaryota; kingdom Metazoa; phylum Chordata; class Mammalia; order Chiroptera; family Vespertilionidae; genus Pipistrellus; species Pipistrellus kuhlii. The sequence continues at coordinate 75,439,133 of NW_023425540.1, read as the reverse complement.
ATGATGTGCCCTGACCACCAGGGAGCATATTTTCTGATTGGTAGGTTAGCTTGCTGTTGGGGTCCAGCTGATCAGGACTGGGAGAGATGGGCTGGACACGCCCTGGAGCCCTCCCTCAGTCCTTCCCCAGCCTCTAAAATATTTCTTCTAATTAATTTCTTTTCCTTTCAATGTGCACAAATTTGTGCACTGGGCCTCTAGCTTGACAGTAACAAGCTAATTGGAAATACCAGGTTTCACAGAATATTGGGACCAGAAGAACTTCATCTTAGATTGATAAACTTCAAGTTGGCTTTGCACTGATATGACCTGTAAATGCTGGTGTATTTAGGTTTCCCCCTAAAACTTTTTAGTTTTGGCAGGCTTGGTTGTGAGGAGAAGAGAGATGTAAGTTTGGCCCTGGCATTCTAAGCACTTACCTAGGTGAAGATTGCAAGGTTGCAGACCAGTGCCATTAGCTTCAGCACAATTACTGCACAATTACTAAGCTTAAGAGGGTTGATAGGACTCCTTTTGTGTGTGTGTGCCTTTTTCTCAAAATAGATTCATACTCAGAATTGAAAATTTCAGAAGCTAAAACCACTCTACTGCATATTTTAAACAGGGGAACAGGTTGGCTTTTTGTCACAATGAAGCAAAATATTCCTGACAAAAAAATTCCTGCTCTTTCTCAAGTTTGCCAGTTTGGATGTTTCTCGTTCCCCAGAAACTGCTGGAAACAGCCCAGCATAGTAGGGGGAATATGTTTGGATCCATCTGTGTATGTTGAAACTCTGAAGCTCAGCCAAGACATGAAGTCATTCTAGGGTCTAGGAGATTTAAGTAAAAGCTTAGAACATCACTAAATTGTAACAGATGAACTGGATTCCAACCAAAAATATAGATATGTTACAATATTGTGTTCACAAACAAATGTCTACACTATTGTACTGAGAGGTTAGAGAAATGCAAGTGGAGGCTGAGGTTTGACTTGTTGCTGCCAACCAAAATATATCTTCTATAAAACAAAATATAACTTTGAGAAGGGCAGAAAGGAAGCAGTTCTGCCTAGTGTTAAAGTAAGCACACCTGCAAACAACTAATTAGTCAACAATATAAAAATACTGCCTATACAATATAGTTCAAATCAGAAAGAATATGTATCTGATAATGAGAGATGGATTTTTATCACAAGTTAAGTCAATATTTTAAAATATATATAAGCCCTAGATGGTTTGGCTCAGTGGATATAGCATGGCCCAAGGACTGAAGGATCCCGAGTTTGCTTCTGGTCAGGGGCAAGAACCTCAGTTGCAGTCTCTAGCTCTGGTTGAGGAGTGCTGTGTCTTTCCCCACTCCCTTCCACTCTCTCTAAAAATCAGTGGGAAAATATCCTTAGGTGAGGATTAACAAACAAACAAACAATACAAAAAAACATATTTTAAGATTTTGGAAAAGTTCCCAATTCTGATATTTACAATTTAAAGACTAAGATTGAGTTTTTGGAGAGGAAAATTTGACATGGGCATATATTTAGGAAAGCAGAATATCTGGATGCTCACTATTCTCTTTTGGGTTCCTCCAAACTCCAATATTTTTAAAGATGAGACAAAGCAACATTATGAGCCTTTATGCTAAGGTGGTCCAAATGGTCTAAACAGTTTGTTCAAAGCCTTATTTGTTTGAGACACAGTATACCCATTTAACTTCTAGATAACTGTTGACATCATCTTCTTATCTTCAAATCACTGACAGTCAGCTTCCTGGAACTTTATCTTTAGTCAATAATGAAAGATACACACACAAATTTATGTACAATCTATAATAATCTATAATAATCAAAGCATAATATGCTAATTATGCTGGACAGCCAAATGACCTTCCAGACATCATCCTGGATGAAGCCATTGTGGCAGGAGCTGAGGCAGAGTCATTTAGGGGTGATCAGGCAGGCAGGTGAACGGTTATGAGCCAGCAGTCCCAGATTGCAAGAGGGATGTTCAACTGTCAGGATCCCTGCAGGACCAGGCCTAAACTGGCAGTTGGACATCCCGTGAGGGGTCCTGGATTATGAGAGGGTGCAGGTCAGGTTGAGGGACCCCTCCTCCTATGCACGAATTTCATGCATCAAGCCCCTAGTGAGTCATAATAGTAAAAAATTGGAGGCTACCTAAATGTCCAACTTTTAGGGATTGAAAATGGGAAAATCATTCGAACTAGAAAAATAAAAAATAAACATCTGCCAGCTTTCCAGAGTTTGACTTGCTGTGTTTATGCACTCACCGTCTAAATATGTAATAAGCTTAAATGATTTAAAAAAGCATATGAAAATATCTGAGAATAAAATGAAGATCCAGTTGACCCTAGATGTTCGGTTTATATGATGCCAAGAACCTGAGATTGTTTGTTTGTTTGTATGACATACATACACACAGATCTTAAGTGTATAGCTAGATGAATTTTTACACATGTACATGTATATATGTAACCACCATTTAGATATAGACATATAATTTTTCCAGCACCTGGGGAGGGTTCCTCTTGCCATTTATCACCCCAGTTGCCCAACCCAACTCCCCACAGGTAAGCACTATTTTGACTATGCAGGGTTTTTGAAAATATTGATCAAACAGCTAGATTTCTCCAGTTAGAAAAAAATGTTTGGTACAAAAATAGTTGGACTTAATGTTTTATTTTTCCTTTGTATTGTTCAGTCCCAGTGCCACACTCACAGAGGGAATCAATTTATTTCCTGGCACTATCTCTGTCAGTGTCTATAATTTTCTACAACGAAAGAGGAAAACAAAAATTTGTCCACCTATCCTTTTAGCTGTGGGAATTGCTGAAATATATCTTTACCTTCTTAAATTTTTCTTTTAAGTGGCAAAGGACCACAAAAGAAACTATTGATAATAAACAACAACGATTTTAATTAACAACCCAGTTCATAAATTTAAATATTTACAAACAGCTACCTTTCCCTTGTCCACCAAGACCCATTAAGTCAAAACACTGGATTCTTTAGAAAAGCAACAAAGAGATGAGGCTTGGAGGGGTTAGGACAGCTGTCCTACAGGAGGTCGCTACCAAATATCCTCCTTCACACTTTTTAAAACTCCAATGATCTCTCTCTGGGAAGGTTAAAGGGAATTAATCTTTCATGCCTTAGAGTTGACCATGAATTCAACAGTTTCCCGACACCTAGCAGAAACATCAGTATTGGAGTGAGGGCTTGAAACTGTATCTAAGAGGAACAGGAGAAAACCTTCTTTCATCTTTCTTTCCCTTCCGTTTCCTCTTCTTGTTTCTCTTCCTCTTCTATCTTGCATTTGTCATTTCTTCCTCCTAGGACTTAGGCTGATTTTAGTAGAGTTATTGTGGAGGCAGAGTTTTAATAGTTAAATAGACTTTGATGGGCCACTTTTGGAACTTAGTCACCAGTTATTACATTGCTTCTGTGGAAAAGAATTTCCTAGTTACAAAGCCAAACAAAGAAACCCAGTGAATAAAACATAAGAACACAAACTGATTTATAAATTGCAAACTGAATATTTGTTTTCAGACTTAGAACTTGAGTTCTATGTTCAAATTTTTGCTCTTCCCAACTAAATGCTTATGCTTTACATTTCTTCAAAATCACATAAGCCTTTCAGCAAAAGTTTTGGAATTTTGTTTAAATTTGCTTCTATTTGGGATGCACCTTAGTTTCTCTTCTCTTTCTTACACCTGTCATTGAATCTGATTTTACTTTGTCTTTCTGGACTGTTCTCCTGTAGCCAGACTCATTGAGTAGTCAATTTTGGCCTCAGTTCTTATTGCATGGTTCACTTTTGTCCTCCTTCTGTTCCCAGGGCCGCACATCAATCCTTGTCATGGCCTTCTGGGCGCAAATCCTTGTCTTATCAATATGAATAATTTTATATCCACTCATTATCTCTTTAGTACTTTGAAGTGCCTTCTCTATTCTCTGCTAACCACCTTATTTTTTTTCTTAACATACATTAACTTTTAAGATATTTCACGTTCTCTTGCCACCATTTCATTTTATGAAAGGGTATACCTGAAAGAGGTCTTTTTCTCTTTGGTGGTTAAAGTTAACATTGCTCTTTCTGGTGACTTTTAGATATAGTAATGGACTCCATTGTATTCTTTCCCCATCCTCCCTCCCCTCCCCTCTCTTTGTTTCTTACCTCTAACCTCAACTCTTTTTTATTAGGTCTCACTACAGTGGTCTCTCTCTTTTTCTCCTATCATTTTTAAAGAAAATGTTTCTTGTACCACATATGATTTCTACCCAGAATTTTGGTCCTTACAACATCAGTTCTTCCTCCAGGGACACATATTAAATGTATAAAATATTCCACACAACTGCCTTTGATTGTGTGAATGTGTTACCCCAGGATGCTTTGCTCTATGAAAGCTCTGGTAGCATATTTCCCCAGGATATGGGTAGTGACTTCCTCCAAGGAATCCATGCCCATCAATAATTCTGAGGGCTGCATTAGCTTTTAGGTTGTAAAAGCATCGCCTCCTATGGCTAACAAGAGAATAGGGAAAGTCAAAGACTAGGGAAGTATACATTGTTTATTTTTTTTTAATGTCAGGATGGGCAAAGGCAAAGCTCTGTTTTATTGTGTTAGGGAAGGCAGGGAAGCAGGGGAATATGCATATTCAGAATATAATAGCCAAGACAGTAAAGAGGTAGAGGCATATTTCCTGTTCACTTCTCTTCACTTGCAATAAACTGTCATTTTATTTCTTTGTCTTTGCTTCTTAGGAATAGTTTATAATGGCCTTCACTTTCTGTTTAAATAACACTTCGACTCAATAGTGTATTACCAATATTATTTCCACTAACAGTTTTGTCTTATTGTACCCTCAAGTACTGTTTAATGCTATCCCAGTACAATACTACATGCTGATATGCCTTAGTTATGGTTACTTTATTCCTAATTAGCTCATTAATTTAGGCTTTTACATTTCATATGCTCTTGTGTTCCTTTCAAAAGCCCCCCCCCCCCGCTTTATTCAGAATAAATGAGGCATTTTGTATTTGCAATGTATTTATTAAGCACATACCATGTGCATTCCACATTCGTTATTTTTTGAATGTCTACCAAGTTACCTGATAGATTTTTAAAAATAGCTTTATTGAGAAACTAGAGGCCCGGTGCATGAAAATCCATGCACTAGTGGGGGGGGGGGGCGGGGGGAGGCTCTGCCTGGCCTTCCCCCACTCACAGTCTAGGAGCCCTCAGAGGCAGGAGATGACCCGGCAACCAAGGGAAGGTGACGCTCCCATCACACCTCTGCTGCTGCCACTGCCAGCAGCACAAGCCTCAGCCGGCCCTGGTTACCTGGATGGCTGGGAAGCTGCCATCAGAGGCTTGCATACACCTTGGGCCAGCCATGGGTGGCTGGACAGCATCATCCAATACTTGCCTGTGCCTCAGGCTGGCCCTTGGCAGCTGTGGGACTGAGCAGACTGGAGGACTCCAGAGGCCAGTGCTCCAGTGGGGCTGAGGGGACTGGGCACTGCCATCTTGTGGCTGTGGGTGCTGCCATGTTTGAGGGCGTGGCCATCAATTAGCATATTCCCTCCTTATTGGCTATAGGCAGCATCATCTTTGTGAGGACATGATGATCAATTAGCATATTTCCTCTTTATTAGATAGGATAATTTACATAACATACACTTCACCCGTTTAAAGTATATGATTCAATGGCTTTTTCTATAATCATAGAGTTGTACAACCATCACCACAATCAATTTTAGAACATATGCATTATCCCCCAAAGAAATCTCATATCCCTTATCTGACACCTCCCATACTCCCTCCCCCATCCCCTATGAGCCCCAGGCAAACACTAATCTAATCCGGTTTCTGTCTCTAATGTCTTGTCTATTTTGGCTATATATCTATATATCTATATATCTATATATCTATTCGATATATATCTATCTTATATAATAAAAGGCTAATATGCAAATTGTCCCCTCAACTGGGAGTTAAACCAGAGGGTGGGGCTGGCTGGCCAACCTCTTGTATCCCCTCCCCTCGGCTGGCCCAGCCAGATTGCCCCGATTGGGGTGGGGCAGCTAGACCCCACCTGTGCACAAATTTGTACACCAGGCCTCTTATAAAAGGCTAAGCAACCACCCGACAGTCTGAACAGTAGCTATAATGCACACTGACTATCAGGGAGCAGACACTCAACACAGGAGCTGCTGTGGTTCTAAGGTGATGCACCTGGAACCAGAGAGGAGGGAGCCATATTTTGGGTGCGTCACCTGAGAACTGCCCTCTCACAATTTGGGACCCCTTGGAGGATGTTTCAGAGCCAGTTTTGGCCTGATCCCCACAGGCCAAGCCAAGGGACTCCACCTGCCAGAGGGCCCCTGCTCATTGCCTCCCCTGGGGAAGTACCTTTTGAGGCCTGGTGCTTCCCCAGGGGCAGCTGTCTGGAGAGGGACTGTGGGAGGTTGGCTCCAGGGCCCCATCTTGCATAGTCCCACCCCGCTGGCAACCTTCTAATTAATTTTCTTTCAATGTGCACGAATCTGTGAATAGGGCACTAATTTCATACAATGGAATCACACAATATGTGGTCTTTTGTGATTGGTTTCTTTCACTTAGTATAATGTTTTCAATGTTCATCCACGTTGTAGCATGTATCAATACTGTATTCCTTTCTATAGCCAAATAATATTTCAATATGGGGATATACCACATTTTATTTATCCATTCGTCAGATGATGGACATTTGGGTTGTTTTTACTTTTTTGGTCATTATGAATAATGTTGCTATGAACATTTATGTACAAGTTTTTGTGTGGGAATATGCTCTCCTTTTTTCTTGGGAACATACCTGGGAGTAGAATTGCTGAGTCTTATGATAATTCTATGTTTAACTTTTTGAGGAACTTCCAGACTATTTTCCAAAGTGGCTGCATCAATTTACATTCCCATTAGTAGTGTTTGAGGGTTCCAATTTCTTCACATCCTCATCTATACTTTTTATTATATGTCTTTTTTATTATAGATATTAGTGGCATCTGATTGTGGTTTTGATTTCATTTCCCTGATGGCTAATAATATTGGATATCTTTTCAAGTGCTTATTGGACATTTGTATGTCTTTGGAGAAACGTCTACTTAGATCCTTTATGACTGATACATTTTAAATATGCATTTAAATGTTCAAATAATTAGATTAATTGAAAATTCAATCACCATAGTAACCAAGTTAAATAGATTTTATTAGCTCAGATTTCTGTCGACAAGGATTAGAAAGTTAAATGATTTACTCAAGGCCACATCCAAGGTCAGTTGCTTATTTAGGCCTTTGAATCCCATGTCTAGTCTGTTGGGCCCAAATGCTTTGTGTGATGGCCCTACCAAATATCTACAAAGAACACAGTGAGTAAGTGCCTCTGATAATGGCTACTTTATGTACTGCCAACAGAGTCCCACGAAAGCCTCTAAATCAGAATAAATACTTGTACTTGACCTTGACTTAATCTATCTGTTCAGTACATTTCATTCTTGTAGAGTTAATTTGTTACCTGTCTTTTATTTAGTTCGTTTTTCAAGGCACATTTTTGGTGATTACAAGCTGACTTATTTAGCCACTTTCAGATTCAAAAGAGAACAGTTGAGTCTTGTTTCTCTTCACTTTCAACATTTGTAGGAAGACCATTCCTGGAGATGTCAAATGTCACCTAAAAAGATATTCATTTAATGACCAACGAAGAAGAAAATTACCATTCATATCAGTCCTGGTTTTAAAACTACATGCATTCTAAATTTCTAGTGTCCCAGCCTTGTAAAGAAAAAGAGAGTACTCTTGAAAGGTTATCTCTGTAAAGCTAATTTCTTTGGCAAACCCCATCTAATACCCTCAAATACTTCAGAATTTTTTTCCAGCTCACCCCTCACCTTCCTGTGTCACCCGCCTTCCGCTTCCTGCTCAGTTTCACTGTGAAGTATAGCTCTGAAGTTCCCCAAGAGTGATGGGTTTTTCCTTGAGCCGCTGAGTTTGCTGCAAGCAGTGCTCAGTTCAGTGAGCAGCAGCCCTGATTGTTCGCCCCAGAAGTGTCACCACAACATTGTGGAGAGCACTGCATGTTTTCTGCCCTGCTGCCTGCCCACAGAAGCTTCACAGTACAGATGTGGAGCGGCCTTGGGAATCTGCCAACGTAAATGAATGGAAACGCTCATCATTTGCCCACATTGCACCACTGACCTGGGTGTTGAACGGAATCCAGGTCTGATTTTTACTTCCTCTGGCCTTGCACTAAATATTAAGTGACTGAGATAGAATTTTTGTTACATGTGCCAATGTGCTTCCTTTTCACTACGGACTGCTATAAAGCAATGCGATCTTTTTGTAGACCCGAGGTGCATTATTAGACCTTTTTGTTTCTCCCGGATGTATTAAAATTGCTTTAGTAGAAATAAAACTCAGCTTCATTCTGGGCCAAGCAGCAAAAAAAAAAAAAAAAAAAAAAAAAAAAAAAAAAAGCAATTAAACATCAGCACACACAGGACACTTAGAGAGGTGACGTACTATGGGGAGATGTTAGTGTGGCAAATATGCTGCCCCATGGGATGGTGTTAGATGACATTTTAGCTACTGATTCAGTCAGAATCCTCTAAGCCTTAGAATCACAAAACTGGTGAGTCTTAGAACTGGCTGGTACCACAGAGACCATCCCATGTAGTCTCTCATCCAATGAAAAATTGTCTCCATTGTGACCCTCAGGGATGGCCACCTAGGACCCACTGACATCCTTTTGGTGGTGGGAGGTCCCTTCCTACAGGTAAGTCTATTTCAGTACTGGCAACTTCTGGTCTTTAGAATGTCCTTCGTTATGCTGAGATTTTCAGGATATTCCCAGAATTTTTCAAAGGTGGTCTTTTATTCAATACTGACATTGTCAGGAAAGCAATGTGTACAAAAGATCAATCATTAAATTTCCCATGTTAAATGGTGAGTGGGTAGAGAAACTTCAAAACCCCCAAATAACTCCCAAACCAATCATAAACTAATCACTCCACCACGTTAGATCTCTGACTGTTAAAGATGCTGAAAGAGAGAGAGAGAGAGAGAGAGAGAGAGAGAGAGAGAGAGAGAGAGGGAGGGAGAGATCTCAAAGTATTCTAGGAAATAATTCAACACCATATCCCTTCCTAAACAATTTAAAGTGATTTTTAATTTCTAACATTGCTTCTACCTCTCCCTTCTATAACATTAAAATTCCATTTAAAATATCTCTTCCAAAGTAGTTATTTTTCATGTTACTGAGTCTGTTTTCCCTTTAAATTGAAGAGTGTCATTGAAAGTTTTGGGTTTACTCTAATGGGCAGGGCCTTGGAATCACAGGCTTCCATATGCCAGGAGGTAGGCTCAATCCCCAGTGGGGGCACATGCAGCAGGCAGCCAATCAATGATTCTCATCATTGATATTACTATCTCCCTCTCCTTCCATCTCTGAAATCAATAGAAATATATTTTAAGTAAAAGAATGTCCTGTTTTTTACAGTAAGTTATGCAGTCTCCCTTCTTAAAAAAAACATTTAGTCCAATAGTCTCATTTGATAGAGGCTAGAACCGAAGACGAGGGAATGACTTTCACAGGATCTCCCACATCAGGTTGGTGGTTGAGGGGGCCTGCAAACCACCATTCCTGCCTGCCAGAACAACAGTTCTTTAACATAGCAGGCTTCCTACCTTCTCGAATGGGCGTTTGATTTCAGGGGGACAGCTTGTGAGGCCCGAGAAGCCAGATTGCATCAATAAGTTATAAAAGCAGTCTGAGCCCTAACCAGTTTGGCTCAGTGGATAGAGCGTTCTCCTGCAGACTCGAGTCCCAGGTTCAATTCTGATTAAGGGCATGTACCTTGGTTGTGGGCACATACACAGTGGGGAGTGTGCAGGAGGTAGCTGATTGATGTTTCTAACTCTCTATCCCTCTCTCTTCCTCTCTGTAAAATATCAATAAAATATATTTTTTAAAAACTACAACTCAAATTTCTAAAAATAAAAAAAATGAATAAATAAAAGCAGTCCGAGCTGCGATTATAGTGATGAAAGCCAACATTCCCCTCTGCCCTAGGTGCTCCTTACCCCTGTCTTCCTAAGCCAGTTTTGTTCACATGGAAGACACTCTACTTAACAAACATTTAATTACTTCACGGTTCCCATTTGAATCACTTTCAAGTTTTCTACCTTTCTCTACTCAGGCAACTCATATTAAAAAATACATTCTTCCAAAGGTGTGCCTAATCATCTTTCACTGTGAAAGTTAAAAAAGAAAACTGGCTTTTGATATTAGGTTGGAGAGATGAACAACAGTGGCCATAATGCAATGTCTGAAGGATGACGCAAGGATAACTGAACCGATGGCAGGTTTAGGTGTTGGGACTGAGTATTCACGGCTCCCTTGCTGTGGGGTCCCTGGTGTGAAGTGGAAACATCTTCGCGCCAGTGATAGGGCAGAAGGTCTCACTTAATTAAACAAATTTTAGCTTTCAGAGCAAAAGCCCAAAAGGAAATCACTTCTCTTTGCTGATGGTTTCTTCCTGTTTGCCCTGACTTGAATGAATAACCAGTTTGATCTTTGCTATAACATTTACACTTGCGCACACATACTGAGGCCCAATTTAACTGTTGGCAACTCTTGCAACTAATGGGGAGAGCAGGAAACTTCCTTCAACACATCCTTACTTTGTGTTTAGCCAGCAATTTGAGGCTGTTTCCCAAGGCGGCAGTGAGGCTATGTTAGTGGAGTAGAAAACGAGGAAGGACTGAGAGAGTGCTTTGCCTGTTCAGGGGAGCTATAATGAGGACCTAAAGTGCCCTACAACATCGCAAGCATTGCTTAGACACTTAAAAGGAAAGAGTGTTGTGTGCATTTCACAGGCCTCTTTATTTTTCCAAATCCATTCAAATACGAGATTTGTATATATTTAGGGGGGCTCAGTTGTTTAAATGATCACGGAGGATTAAAAGAATTCTGGAACCTCCAAACCCCTGCTGGGCCGCTAAGTTACTGGCTGTTGTGAGAGCAAATTTTTTCAGCTGCCCACTACTTCCATTGCCAATGGAAATAAGCACAAAATTGGCTTCTTTTCTGGGATCTAATTAGGATTAAACTTCCCAACTGGTGGCAGAATAAATAATAAATTACATGAGCCTTTGTGCAGGCCACTTCCTCTGTCTGCAATGCCTTTCATCCCCATCACTTCCCATGGGTCAAGACCAAGCCCTTGACACTCTGGCTTGATTTCCCCAGGGGGAAGTTATCAGTCCCTCTCTTGAAATCCTACAGTACTTTGTCTCTACCACCTACTGTTTATGGCTGTATGGCCTCATTTCTCTAATTAAAAAGAAAGCACTTGGAGAAAAGATCTATGTTTTACGCACCATCATGTCCCTCAAAAAAACAAATGCTTTGATTGGCCTATAGTAGGTGCTCAGTAAATATGTCCTGAATAAATGGATGATAAATAGAAAATGCTTAACATTAAGGGTGAGAGATGAGTTTTTTGTTTTGTTGTGTTTCCTTTTAAAAACTAGTTCCTACATGAGCGAAAGGGGAATTCAAGGGAACTTATCCTTCGGTGCCTTCAGGGGCCGGCAATGCTGGTGGTTGTCATATGAAAACTACACATAACTCAGTTACTTGAGTTCATGCAGACAGCTCCCCTTTCACCCTGAAGACAACATGTCCACAGTTAATTGGTTGTTTGCTCTTCTCTTGACTGTAGTTAAACCAGTGTGTGTATATAAGGTCTGGAAGATGCTCTTAGCCCCTCTCAAGTAGTTAGCAGGAATAAAATGATATTACTATAGGTATTCTAATCTTTTTCATGATGCTTTTACCCAGTCTTTCCTGTTTGAGCATCTTATTAGTCTTTTAGGTAAGACTAGCATTTTTATCCTAATTAGACAATTGCCCTTCACGATGCACTAATTTGTTAACGTATGTTCACAAATCATTTAATTAAGACTGGTAGCTCTGATGTTCTATTATTATGCAGTTATGGGAGTAAACAATTCAATGACTAACATAAAAAAATTCGTTATTTTATTGGAAATATTGTTGTTATTTTTACTGTTGTAAAAACACTTTGGTCAAAACTTTAAAAAAATTTTTTTAATATATTTTATTGATTTTATACAGAAAGGAAGGGAGAGAGATAGTTAGAAACATCGATGAGAGAGAGTCATCGATCAGCTGCCTCCTGCACACCCCCCACTGGGGATATGCCCGCAACCAAGGTACATGCCCCTGACTGGAATCAAACCTGGGACCCTTCAGTCCCCAAGCCAACGCTCTATCCATTGAGCCAAACCGGTCCCGGCTGGTCAAAACTTTTTTAAAGAATTCTGACATTGTTCTTATGAGCACAGTAAATGAACAGAGTATTCTTTTCTTTAATGTGCACAATTATTTGGGGGGGGGGGCGGGGAATAATAGCTCCTGAGTTCCACAATGAATAGATTTCTTGAAGAAAAAATAAGCATAAACTTTTTTTTTCTTCATGCCAATTCACAATCTCCCATGATGATGTGATTTATAAAATGCAGCTCCTAATATTGATCTGTGAAGCACTTTGATGGCTGCAGATAAAGGAAGCAATCTCCTTCCTGTTTGATGCTTCCGTGTACTGTCGTTCAAACTCTCTTGATCTTCTGGCAGCTTTAATTCCGTTGGGTGAGCATTCTCAGTCACAGCCGCAGCCTGGGGAGCCGTAGGTGCTTTTGGGTTCTTTCTCTGGCTCCTTGATGACGAGGGAAACCTGGTTGCCAGGTGCAAACTCCCATCAGGTTTCACAACTGCTTCTGCTGGGAGCTTGCCTCCAGGATCAATAATGTCATTATGCATTTATGTGCAAACATCAAAATTACTCTAAGCAATTAAGTTTCTACCTCTCCTATACTCCCCCAGTAATAACGTATCCTAAGGAAGAGGTATGCCTCGTATATTAGTAAGAGATAGCTATCTGAACCTTAGTGATATTATGGACCCGTAGCGTTGCCATGTATCACATAGCATATGCATGCTCAGATTGTTATTGATCTTTTAGGCTCTTGTCATTTTCTTTGACTGCACTGTGAATGTCTCCAGGGCTAAGACTGTGCCTGGTACTTCTTGGAATCTCTGTATTGCCAGAAAAAACACCTGGCAAATACTAAATAGTGGGCTCTCAAAGAAATGTTTGTAGTTGGTGAGTAACCTTTTCCCTTGTAACTCAAGGGATAGGTAAAATTGTTCCTTATTTTCCTGTTATGCCAAAATGCCCTCTTCCTTGGTTTTTCCGGAGACTTTCAGGTGGCAGCATTGCATGCTTCCTCTGAGGAAAAACTCACTCTTCAACCACAGGAAAGCACACCAAGTGAATGCTAATCCAAGGAGCAGAGATCCAGACCTTCCCTATGTCCCTTCAGTTAGAATTAAAGAAAAGCTGATTCGGCAATATTCTTCCTTTATCCTCCATCAGTCAGCAGCTTTACCCATAGCCCACACTTTCTGAACGCTTGTATCTTCATTTCCCCCACAATAGCAGAGGAAGTAATATAAGCAGGAAGGGTTGCAGAGAGCTGTCTAACTCTTGAAGATTTTGACTGGAAGGCTCCCTAATATTCTGTCATCAATGGCATTAGATATAATCCCTTATAACAACACTAGAGGCCTGGTGCACAAAATTAGTGCAGGTGTGTGTGTGGGGGGGGGAGGGGGGAGGAGGCCCTCAGCCCTGGCCTGCACCCTTTCACAATCCAGGACCCCTCAAGGGATGTCCAACTGCCATTTTAGGCCCTATCCCTAGGCAATCCGAGACCACTGGCTCCTAACCGCTCACCTGCCTGCCTGCCTGATCACCCCTAACCCCTCTGCCTGCCTGCCTAACTGTCCCTAACAACTCGCCTGCCTGCCTGATCATCCCTAACTGCCTCTGTCTCAGCTCCTGCTGCCTCAGCTTCATCCAGAAGGATGTCCAGAATGACATTCAGAAGGTTGTTCAGCTGTCTGATCTAATTAGCATATTACACTTTTATTGTTATAGATCAGGTACAATGCTGTGGTTTCTCCTAACAAAGGCACAGAAACCAGGCCACCCGACTGAATGCGATGCTGGGGCAACTGCAGGTGCAGGGAACAGTGTGTGCTGCTCATCCTCACTAGTGAGCTACTAGTGTTTCAGGCAATTCGAAAGTGTTCTTTGTTGTGAATAGTTGACCCTCTGGAACTGCAGTTGGAAACATCTTTACTGGTAAATGATACTTCTCAAAATTCACAATCAGGAGACACTATCTTTCCTGTTTTGGTCACCTTACCCTGCCATATATATATATATATATATATATATATATATATATATATATCTATCTATCTATCTATCTCAGAGAGGGAGAGAGATAGAAACAGTGATGAGAGAGAATCATTGATCAGCTTTGATCAGGTCCTGCCTGCACGCCCCCTACGCGTGATCTAGCCCACACCTGGGCATGTGCACTTGATTGGAATTGAACCTGAGACCCTTCAGTCTAAAGGCTAATGTTCTATCCAGTGAGCCAAACTAATTAGGGCTTGCCTGGTTTTTTTAAGAAGAGGGCCATGAACATGCCCTCTTGAGTTGGCCTCATCAAAGGAATCCAACAATCCATCTGGTTCCTCTTGTGTTTTTCCCCAGCTCCTCCTTCCTCGATCCTAATTTGAGGGCAAGTAATGGTATCGAAACATTTGAACAATCTCTTCCCCTAGTAATGGAATATTAAAACAACAGGGGACAGCTTTTACCGGGCACCTGAACATAATTAAAATGATTGCTTCAGTTGATAAGATCTAATTTTCCTTTTTTTTTTTTTTTTTTTTTCCAGGAAAGATAAATCCCCTCAATTGAAACCAACTAAATGAATAGATACTAAATATTACTAAATTTAGAAATAAATTATTCTGGGTGTTATGAGGTAAGAAACATTCAGGATTTTTTATTTATTCTTATTTATTTATGTAGTGGGGTTTTGACAATCCCTGGATTATCACTTTCAATATTGTAAGCTGCTTTGGGTAGTTAAGTCTTACTTTGAAAATGCTTATGTTTGGAAACTTTTCATAGATTAACTGAATTGGCTATAGAATTTGCTAAATCTCTTGGTTTCAATTTACCTGAAAAATCTGCTTGACACTGAAAAATTTCACGCTAATCTACTAATTTGTCTGACAGTGTCAACAGGAAATGTTATTTATGGTAGAGCGACTGTGATTCAGTCCACGTGTCTGAAGACTTAGAGTGGCAGTGGCTGAAATGCAGATCCCCCCCCTTAACCCCCCCTCCCCGGCCCCAGGCTTCTGAATCGGTGTCTTAGTTTGGATTCTGTCAAAAGTATAGCCTTAGACAAGAATTTGTGTGCAGGGAGTTTGAATGGTATCCCAATAGTGCACTGGTAGGGGGGTGGGTTAAGAAAGGGAGACAGGGAAGAAAGTAAAGCTAACAAAAGGCATATTAATGAGAAGGTTATCTCTGTGGGTAAGTGGGACTCAATATCAAAGGGATCTGAGAGACTGCAAGGCACACACTTCAGAATTCTCTTACACAATTCAGATTCCTCCTGAGCAAGAAAATGAGAGTATTTATCTACCAGCTCCTGTTGCTCATTGGTCCAAGGTTGCTCTTGGGAGCATTAAATCTCTTACTTCTGGCCTCCCTCAGGGGATCACCCAGCATGCTTGTGTGAGCAGAGAAAGCTATCAGGCAGAGAATCAGAGGCACTGAGACAAGAAACTGTCTGTGTGCATGGAACAGGTCATAGGAACTGCAGATAAAAAAGAGAATATGGACAAGGCAACAATAGCATCTACAGTCAGAATCTCTGGATGTGTGACTTGGAAATAACGCCCGATGCTTGTAATCTTCTGAAAAGGTTGAGAACTGCTGCTCTAAAAGGCAATCTGATCCAGTGACCCCCATGCTCTACTACCTTCTGAGAACCCAAAGCCCTTAGCAATGCATCAAGAGACCTCCAGGGTCTGATTTCTTATCTCTACATCTTATTTCAATGGCTACATCTCCTAGTCCACGTTTCCCTCCCTAAACTCTGTATGTAGCCATCAGATTGCTTGCAATTACTGGGAAACCAGGCTCTTCTTTACTCTTCCTTGAGCTGAGTATGTTTCAGCTGCAAGTAACAAAAAACTTGAACAACGGTAGCTAAAGCAAATAAGGATTTATTTTTCTAACACAGCCAGAAGTCTGCAGATGGGTGGTTGCTGACACTGGTTGGTTCTGTGGCTCCAGGAAGTCAGGGCAGGAGTCTGATTCTCTTAGAGTTGCCTTTTTGGCTGCAAGGGGTTGCTGCAGCCCCATGAACCACATTTGGAGTCAGGTCAGGAAAGGGCAGCACCAACTCAGCAACAGCCTTTCCAGAAAAACCAGCAGAGTCCCCTTAATGCTTCATTGGCCAGAACTGTGCCACATGGCTATCTGAGCAGCAAGGAGATAAGTAAATATTTGCCTATTTCAGACTCCACAGAGGTGGCTGGAAAAGCAAATGAGGGCTGGAAAGTTGGAAATGCTGTTAGGTTATCCTGTTTGCCTGGGGGAATTTCTATTTCATCTCCAAGACTCATTCCCTTCTCCTCTAACATTTCATTTGGAAAGTTTTCAAACTTTCAGAAAAGTTGAAAGCATTATGCACCTGTATACCCACTACCTAGATTCTACAACTGATATTTTACTGTGTGTGCTTTAACACATCTCTATTCATCTATTCATTTCTCTATCCATCCATCTTATTTTTTAGATACAATTCAAAGTAAGTTGCAGATGTCAGTGTACCTCCCTCCAAATGTTCATCATGTATATCATTATCTAGAGTTTAATATTTGCTTAGAGTTCTTCTTTAGGTAAAACTTTCAAACAATAAAATGCACAAATCTTAAGTGAGTTTTGACCTTCAGTACATTTTGACATTAATAACCAAATGCTTATCAAGATCTAGAATATTACTATCACTCAGGAAGTTTTCTCATGTTCCTTCCTAGTCAAGAGAACTGCCACCACAACCCTCCCTGCCAAACACCATCCCTGTCTTGATTTTTTTCATAGATTAGTTCTGCTCATTCTAGAACTTCATATAAATAGACGCATACAGTATGTACTCTCTTATCTAAAACTCAAGACATTTTGAGATGAGAATTGACTCCTTAGAATATCTTCTTTGCATGCACTGCCTTCTGAAATAATATTTTTTAACTTACTGTTTACCCATTTATCTTTCCCTTCTAGTATGCGATTCCTTCAAGGGAAAATATCTTTTCAGCTCATCTTTGTATTCTTAGCACAGCTCCTGCAGACATTTAATAAATATCTTTTGAATGAGTTAATGAATGAATAGATTAAATTTGCTGGATCATAGTAGGTTAGTAGAAAATTTTAGTTCATTTTTCTTCCCTTTGTATAGTCTTTATCCAATTTCATTACAGTTAGCTCTGTGGGCATCTGTCTTCCCTGCTAGATGTGCCCACTCAGGTAGGGCTCTGCCTTAGTCACTCCTGTAAGCCTAGTGCTTAGAATAGCACTGGGCACATTGTGTTCGTTGTTTTGAAGGTACAGATGAGTAATGTGGCTGTTCATTGTGTGACTGGGGTCCTGATGATTCTCCTCAGTGGATTCTTTCCCATTAACAAGGGCATGCAAGAATCTATATTTGAGAATAGGAAGGTGAGGTGAGGCTTTGTTTTCCATGGACCCCAGCTCTACAATCTGTCATGTGGGCGGTGTGAAGCAGGCAGAGTGCGTCTTTGCCCAGCCATGACTAGGAAGCCCTCTTCCTCTGCCCAATTCCTTGCAGGTCAGGAACCCTGCAGTAATAGCTCATGCCAACGTGTTAACTGATTGCTGAGATGAGGCTGGTAGGGGCTGCTAGGGCATCTTGCATTTGAATTGGGGAATCTAATCTCCTATTCTGCGGGCCCCTTCCTGCTCTACTCCCAGGCAATTTTCATTTCTCTCTAATCCATCCCACCATTGCCTTTGACTGCCCGGGCCTGCTTGGTGGAGTTTCATTTCGTCCTCATATTCTTCACTTCATGGAGAAATAAATCCCTGAGTGAAATGCTTCTTAGGAAAGACAAATCTCTCCAAACGGAGACTATGCATTCGAGGCATAATCTTGTGCCTTTCCCCAGGCCTATGAATAAAAGAAGCAGTTTCTTGGCTCCTTTTTATAATATTGGTTTACTCCAAGCACCATGCTCCCTCCTGCATGCTTTCTTCAAACTATCCCTTTTGAAGTCAAGGTCCAGATTAGATTGGTGTGGCCAGACAACACTGGCTCATTGACAGGATCTGGGTCCAGCAGAAGGAAATGGTCCTGAAATCTCGGATCCTGCCATAAACATTAGAAACTAAGTCCTAGCTCTGGCTTTCCTATTGATCCTCTGTGTTACGTTAGGCAAGTCACTTCCATGTCTTGAGACTCAGTTTCCCCTTCTAGGTACTGTCCTAAGTTCCATCTAAAACCACTTCCCGTCCTAACATTGCATGAGCTATTCAAGAGTCAGGTTCAATTTGAAATGTCAAATTTAGGTTCCACATGAAAAAGACCTCAGCTGGCAGATCAATAAGGATTCCAAAGAAGTTATTTTTCACCTGTGAGTCCTTCATTCATCATTATCTCCCTTAATCATCTTGTCTCCAGCGCTGGCCCTGAGCCAACAGATCTGTCCAGCTGCTGTTGCTCCTCTGGATGGGCAGCAGACACTGGAGGATGGGCAGCAAAGACCAGCCCAGTGTGGTTTGGCCTGGCACAGAGTGAGATAGAAGTATTAATCAACACAGAAGTGGCTGCTGGCAGGGGATCAGAAGTCTTTGTCTAGGTTCGTTGGGAGAGTAGGGTGTCCATGTAAACCAGGAAAGGTGCACAGGATGAAGACATTTGTTTGGGAGCAGTCACCACAGAATGCTCTACACAGGGACACAGGCACTGGAACACCTTGTCCGTCTTAATGAAGCATGGAGCACCGTGTGTTTGATGTTGATACAGAAGGCTACCTAATGGATTAACTTGGACAACTTGTCTTTTCCAAGTGAAGGAAGTGGTGACTATAAACCGCTTTATGGAGAGCAGAAGTATTCGAGAGATTTTTAGTAGATAAACTTCATGGAACTGGATAATAGATTGAATATGAGGCTGAGTATAAAGAAGTTGAGGGTGACGCCCATATTCCAGGCTTGTGCAACTGGGTTCATGGTTATACCAGGTAGAGTATGTCTCAACCACTGAGCCATACTGGCCGGGTTTGGCCTCTTTTAATGTGTTGAGAGGAGAAGCCAGCAAGGACAGAAACACTGAAGCCACATATAGCTTGCTGGAATGCTTTTGCCCAAACCAGAGCTCAGAAACAGAGGTGATTACCTGTTACATACCATCTATCGGTTCCCAGACCATGTTTCTTAATCAGAGGAGGTATTTTGGATACGTGTCATATCCTGCTCCTTGTTAACAGCACATCTTCGCTGTCTATACATGAAGTGACTTCTCAAGGAATATTTCAAAAGCTGGAGTGCAAAGGAAAAATGCTTTTCAAAGGCAAATGCAGGATAAGAGAGAATTGAAAGAAGTCAAACATTAATCTTTATCAGAGTATCTCAACCATTTCTTTACTACACATTGTTATTGGCACAAATGTACCTAGTGCCTTATGGAATCCTGATAGATGAACATTTAGGTGATTAAAAAGGGATAAATCCAGGTGCATTTATGCCTTCTACAAAAGGACTCCGCACTTCACTGAAGATTGCCTTCAGGAGTTGTTTTTTTTTCTTTTTCCTTTTTACAAAATAGCAGTTTCTCTGAGTGCTTAAAATGTGATCTGATTTATACACCTCAATTGATTCTATTCTAGCCCAATCTAACTTTAAACCATTTCCTAGAGGCAGGAGAAATGCCTGTTTGTGTTTCTCTCTCTCTCTCTCTCTCTCTCTCTCTCTCTCTCTCTCTCTCTCTCTCTCTCTCTCTCTCTCCCTGCTTCTCCTCTTTCTTCCCTTTCCCAAGAAGCCATGCCATGACAAAGTCTGGATTTGCTCCAGAGACCTACAATTCCAGGGCTGGGAGGGCCTGGAGATATAAACCAATCCCAGATCTGACAAATGAAAAATCCGGTCGCAGAGAGATGACATGGCTTCTTTGAGGTTATCTAACATGTTAGTGCTATTTCCACTCCACGATATTATCCCCTTACTATAGTCCCTTACTTTGTACTTACCTACCGTATTTTCCGGCGTATAAAAAGACTTTTGAAACGAAAAAAAAAGTCAACCGAAAATCGGGGGCAAAAGACCAAAATTGCACAAAAATTACCTGCAGATCTTGACGGCAAAGTAAGTCTTTTCTTTGAAGTGGGGGGTAGTCTTATACAGCGAATAAAAGCCTAAACCTATGTTTTAACTGTAAAATAAGGGGTTAGTCTTACATGGTATCCCAGGCCCCTCGCATTTAAGAAATTATCTCTAGTGAAAAGCAAACCCCTAGCCCAGAGGGGTAACACACTCAGCTACCATTTATTTTCAACTTAGTGAGAATTGGTTTACCAGGTCCTTTCCCAACATAACAGCTTTCTAGGAGAGGTTTGGGGTGCTAAGTAGCAGAGACAGGGAGCCAATGGGCCCGAGGACCAGGGATCAGGCTGGAGTGGGAAGCCTGAGAGCAGCTTGAGTGTCTAGAGAAGAGGTGGCAGAAGAGGAGGGTGAGATAAACTGCAAAGCACAGTATGGTTGCTTCTTACATTATTTTCACATTCAAACTAAAAGCTGGCTTTTATTATCTAGTGGTTGTTTTTTTTTTTTTATGTTTATATTCTTTGAGAACATGTGCCTTAGAGCCTAAGTGTGCTTCAGAACCAAACACTGAAATTGCTATTTTGCTGTCACCAGGTCTTTATCTTCCGCTCTCCAACCCATTGTAGTATGGTTTCTGGCTCTCACTCTTAAGGCTACGAATGAACTCCATGTCCCTAAATTCAGTGTTTGTGTTTTTCAATTCTTATATCACTTAACCTCTCAACACTACTTAGCAGTTCCCTCATTCTTGAAAATCTCTCTATCTACCATTAAACCAGTCCTCCTATAGTCCTCCAGGATCTCAGGCCATTCTTTCTCTCCTCTATATAGATTCATTCTAAGTCTCTTTCCTGAATTTTCAATTCTTCTCACTTTATAATCTCTCTGGGCAGTCTTTTCTCCTCCACATCTATATCTCTAATTATCACTTACAAAAGAAGGACTCACAAATTTGTATCCCTAATCCAGTCCTCTGTGTTCCAGCTCCATGAATCAACTCTACTTGGCCCCTTTGTTGGATGTTTTAGGATCTCAAACTCAACATATCCAAAACAAAACTCATGATCTTTGTCCCAGAGATCTGGGCTTCTTACAATACTCTGCAGGGTACAACGATGAACCCAGATGCACAAGTTGGAAGGTTGGGGTCACCCTCAACCTTTTTATACTCAGCCCTATATTCAACCCGTCATCCAGTTCCATAAAGTGTATCTACTCAAAATCTCTCAAATACATCTGCTCTCCATATCCACAGTCCAACCTCTTTCACTTGGACATCTACAATATCATCTAACTATTCAACCCCCATCCATCTAAGCTTCCTTTATTTATTTTTTAAAATATTTTTTTATTGATTTCAGAGAGGAAGGGAGAGGGAGAGAGAAGTAGAAGCATCATTGATGAGAGAAAATCATTGATCTGCTGCTTCCTGCACATCACTGGGGATTGAGCCTGCAATCTAGTCATGTGCAGACAGAGAAGAGAACCGTGACCTCCTGGTTTATAGGTTGATGCTCAACCATTGAACCATACTAATAGGGCTTGTCCTGTTTTAATGTGTTCTATACACTGTATCTGGAATAATCTTTCTAATTTTTTTAAAATATATTTTATTGATTTTATACAGAGAGGAAGGGAGAGAGATAGAGAGTTAGAAACATCAATGAGAGAGAGTCATCGATCAGCTGCCTCTTGCACCCCCCCCCCCCCCCACTGGGGATATGCCCGCAACCAAGGTACATGCCCTTGACCGGAATTGAACCCGGGACCTTTCAGTCCCCAAGCCGATACTCTATCCATTGAGCCAAACCGGTCCCGGCTGGAATAATCTTTCTAAAATACATATAAAATTGTGCCCTTAATTTCCCATGCTTTAAGATCTTTTATGGCTTTTCTTTGTTATTAGAATAAAAGTTTGAAGACATTTACAAAAATGTTTTGTGCTGAGATCTGTTCTTTCAGTCACATTGACCTCCAGTTATCATGTTGAGCTCCTTCACATGCTCTCCCCTCTGCCTGGAACATTGATCCCTTTCCTTGCCATTTACTTACCTCCTGTTTCTTCAGATCACTTTACTTCCCCAGGAAAGCTGTGCTGGGTCTTCTCAGCAAGGACAAATTCCCATGTTCTAAGTTTCCAGAGCACTATATTCTTCTTTTTATAAAAAATGGCATGTTTTTAAAAAACCTGACATGTTTTTAAAACAGATCACTTATACAGTGTTTTGATAGAATATGTGGATGAAAGCAATATCAAATTCAGTTGAAAATTTACATGTTTTGTATGATTATTTGCTTGTCTAATCCCCACACTAGATAGTGAACAATAAGAGGCAGGGTTGCACCTGCTTTTTCTTATCATTGTACCTCTAGAATGCAGTGTAATGCCTGCCACAAGTAGGCATGCTGTAAGTACTTAAATATTATCTTATTAACTGTATCTTGGCTTTCTTATCTAGTAAATGGGAATTACTTGGGTTACTTTGAACCCAAGCTAGATCACAGGGTCTATGACAGAATCAAATATTTTAAGTGAATCTGCTTAGACAAACTCAGGTGTTATCCAAATATTATGTGACTTATTGACACTAATGAAGGAAATGGGTCACCCAGATTTATCACAGAAAGAATGCCTTAAAACCATTTTACCCCATTATCTAAATGAGGCAAAAGTGATCTGATATCATGTTCTGAAAGTTTGAGGACTTGTGGCCTCAAAACTGAAACTAATCAGACAACTGCAAGTCTCAGACTAGGACTCTTCAGGTAGCGGATGTGAGGGACAGTTCCTGATGATTTAACCAACAGGATAGGACCAGCTGGGTCCTGAGATTGTTCACGTACTACAGACAAAGTCACTGTCTACAGATAGTTTAAATAGTTAAACTCTGTAGATAAGTCATGACCCTTGAGATTATAATTCTTCCCCTGCCAATCTATAAGCAAATGTGGCCTATAAGACTTTATCCCTCCAACTGTATATTATTTGGAAACTCCATCTCTCTGTGTGTCCTTTACCTAAGAAATGGAATACTAAAACCTACCTCACCTACCTCAGGGTCCTTGAGAGAGTCTAAAATAACGTTAAACAAGTGAAATTATTTTGTGAATCATAACACTCAGTACATGATTTCTTTCTTGTTAGCAATAATTGTTGGTATGATGATTATTATTAGCATTCTACATGTAAGTCACACCTATAAATAACCACAGTGATTAATTAGGTTATGATGTTCATGCCCAGACACCTGCTATGGAACAAGAAATGTCTCACAGATGACTTGGGTGAAAAAAAACACACCCAGTAATTAGGAAATCAGAATGTTTCTAGACTTAGCACTTTATTGTCCCCAAATGGCCTTTTCTGTCTCTTCAAAGAACTGTACTGTATCACTGACAAAACTGGAGTTTATTTTTTTTGTCAAAAATAAACATAATAATGTGATAATAGCAATGTAGGACTTCAAACATAACGGGCAGATGCTCTATGCAGGAAATCTATCATTGTCTCACTAATAGAAAGATGTAAAGGCTGGTCAACCTTGAAGCTCTGAGAGGTCAAAGCCAACCACTTCCTATCTAATTGAGATAATGGTAAACGAGGCAACTTCCCCATCAAATAATCATGTAAATCCTTACTGATATGATAATCCACCTATTACCTGCGTAAGGGGTATGGGTGTATTCCAAATCTGCCTAAGGGCTATGGGTATATCCCATAGTCTCAATAAAAGGGATAGGAAGGCCAGATCCAGCAGTAGTCCTCCCACTAAAGGTGGGCTTCCGCCTGGCCCCCAATATCATCAAATTAATACTTTTCTAGTCTTTTTTTCATTTGTGTGTGGTCTTCTCCGGAACCCAAACCCTGAATCGGAACCCTGAATCACGCGGGATGTGAAAGGGGTTCCCATAGCTCTGAGCATTGTTTCAGCTGTTGATAGTGAGTGGGGCTCTGGCTCTTTACCCACAAAAACACTGGCCCTTTACTATCCATTAAAACACTGAGCAAATCATGTGTTTTAACCATGCACGCCAGGCTTTAGGGAATAGGAACTCCTTTAATTATGAAACAGTTTGCACATTTGCTGGGTGCACATGAGGTGCTATTTTATAAAAGCACAATTATGAGGGGAAAAAATTAAAAATAACTCAGAAAGAGGAATCTGGAGCACAATATGAAGGAAACAGGATTGTTTTAAGAGAAAGGCCTGGAGACCCCTTCGGCTAAATTCTGGTGGTTCAGAATTTTGCACCTGTCAGTGTCTTTTATTTGCTTCAGTGTAAGACATTTCTTCAGGCTTACGGACAACTCTGAAATTGCAAAATATGCATGGAAGCACATTCGAGGAAATGTAATCTTGTCTCCCCCTAGACCTGCCGGGACTGTGAGTGCAAGAGGCTTCTATGAGCTGTACTGGGGCTCCATATGCCAGAGAGAAGGAGAAACCTGAGCTGCCCTAGAAAAAAGTGGCCCTGACTCAAAGAGGACCCTGGACTCAAAGGCCAGAATGGCAGCAAATGTGAAAGAACTTTACATCGTTATGTAATTGAAACAACTGCTAATAAATATATTTGCTCCAAGGATGTGAGATAATGAAGGCTAGCAGCGGATCCAACCCCAGGCAGCAGAACAGGAAGAGGAGACAGCATCCTTTATCAGAATGCAACCAGTGTTCAAGGTTAGGCACCAAGAGGCACTTACTGATGGCAAAAGCTTGTTCAGTTCTGAAGACACCAGCAACATAGCTTGAGGAATCTTAAACACTGGAACAGAAAGCACTAGGCTAGTTTTTAGAGACTAGAGGGTGACAGCGGAAGGAGCTCATGTTGTCTCCTCTTTCTTCTAAGCACACTAACTGGGGTGAACTGGTGTCAGTGTGTCTAGGTAGGTTTGAAACCAGATCTACTACTTACTAGCTGTGTGACCAAAAACAAGTTACTTAATCTCTCTGTGCCTAGGTTTCCTCTTTAATTTTCTCAAATGGGGATGATATTGACAGAATATTCCCTTAGGGTTGTTGTGAGGATTAAGTGAGATAAGTGAAGTAAACACAACACTTTGCAGATGGTGAGCATGTAATACCTGTTAGCTACTATTATCATTTTGTTCCTCTGATACTGAGTGGTACTGGGAATTCAGGACTTCAAAAAATATATTTTTTGTAGGGAGTGGGGGTGGACACAATTTAGCCCATAGCAGTGTACTTATGTGAAAATTCATCATGCCATACTCTCAAGGTGCAAAAGTATTTAATCTACATTATATTTTAATAAAATATTTTAAAATTTGACAGCAGTAACCATAAAAAATCAAACTCCTTTGCTTGACCTCAAATGCCATTTACTCTCACCCCGTCTTAGACAAGTCGTCTGCTTCCTTCCCACTTCTCCAGTTCTCTCCATGCACTCAGCACCACCTTTGCTTCTGTGCCTACACTCATGCCTTTTCTCCTCTCCACAGCTATTAAAATCTCTCTTCGACATGAACTTCCATCTCTGGCATGCACACATTTATTCACACACTCTTTGTTTCATTCAACAAGCATTTATAGAATGTGTTCTTTGTGCTGAACTCAATGTTCTGGAGATGGACAGTGAGAGGCACACTCCCTGCCCTTAAGAAGCCTGTCACTTGTGGGAGAGAAATAGTGATGCATCTCAGTCTGCACAAGGTGCTGTAACAAAGTACATACAACACGCTCTGTGGCTTGAACAACAGACATTTCTTTCTCACAGGTCTGGAAGCTGGAAGTCCAAGATCAAAGTACTTTGGGTTCCTGGTGAGAGCCCACTTTCTGGCTTGCACACGGGGAGTTCTTGTTGAAATGCAGATTTTGATTTTCTGGATCTGGGGTGTGGCTTGTCTGTCCTAATGTGGCAGAGAGAGAGAGAACTCTCGTGTCTCTTCCTCCCCTTAAGCACTGATCCCATCATGGAGTTCCAAATCATGAGCTCATCCAATTACTTCACCAAAGTCCCACCTTCTAATACCATGCATTAGAAGTTAGAGCTTCAGCGTATGAATTTGGAGGAAACATACATATCCAGTTCGTAACAAAGGATATAATGGGAGTACAGAGGGGCACTTAACCAAACTTTGGAAGCTGTTTCCTGGTGGCATGTTGTCAGAGAACATAAGGAAGAGAAAAGATTAGCCAGATGAGGAGCTGAGGAAGGGGGGTGCATTCATGCAGAAGCTTCTTGCAAAGGCCCAGGGATGAGCAAACAGATGGCAGACTGGGGAGCTGCAAGCAGCCCAGTGTCCCTGGGGCACAAGCGTGTGATAAGGGGGTGCTGCAGAAAGAGGATGGATGCTGAGGCTGAGGAGGAACCCCGGGAACTACTCAGAGGACTTTAGACTTTACCCTGTAAGTAGGGGGGGGTGGTCACTAAAGGATGAGAGTTGGTCAAAATTGTAGTGTAGAAACTTCTCTCTGCAGTAGGGAGGGGGGGGGGGGGTAAATGAGGAATGTCTCACCAGAAGTTTTCTCTCAATTCTTTACATCTCAGTTTAGATTTACTGGTTCTACTTATTTTTTTTATTTTTATTTTTTTTCTCCCAAGATGCTAGATTTCTCTCCTCTCATTATAATCTTGCTCAGGGCAGGTAGCCTGGTTTTCCAGGTGGACAGCATTAGTTCTCCATAAAAACTCCAGAGAAGTCCTCTTCTAACCTTTCCCTCCATTGCTAGGTTAGATGTTATCATAACACTTTCTTTGAGTAAAGAATGTTCTTTCCACTTGATTACTGTACTTATTTTATTGTATTTTCTAGGGCATGTCCAGAAAATGGTCTGAGGTCAAGTGCAAAGGTCACAGAGCTATGGGCAGAGGCAGTGAAATGGAGAGCAGAGTATCTCAGACTTCAATGTGTACACAGACACGGGGCTCCTGTTGAAATGCAGATTTTGATTTTCTGGATCTGGGGTGGGGCCTGACATCCTGCTCTTCTGACAAGCCTCTTGCTGATGCTGATGCCACAAGTCCACAGACCACACCTTGAGGAGCAAGGAAAGCACCCAAACCAAAAATCCAAGGGTTTGGGTTGAGTGCTGCTTTGTCAGTAAGGGGATGTAAGATCTGGACCAAATCAGAGAACTTTCCCGAGCCTCAAACTTTATTTTTCCATAGAGACTTTGTCTGGCTGATCTCTAAGACTCTTTCCAGCTTAAAAAAAAAAATAATAATAATCTATGATTTGGTAAGTGACATTTGGCCAAAACATTTTGAGGATCTTGAAGAAGAGAGGTCTGTGAATTCAGTCCATTATGGTTATTAATATTACTGATAGAGGGGCCAGGGTTTGAGTTCCAGTGGATTAAGAAAAAAATAATCCTTTAATCCTCCTAGCATGGTCACTCACCACTTGGCTTGGCACAATGTAGATTATTGCTTTGAATGTGAGAGGCTAAAACGAAAATCTTGAGTTGGGATCCTGTTGCGTATACACTCCACTTGTGGCCGTGCTGTCTGGGCTGCATGTTGAAATAACTTTTCAATCTCAAAACAAGCCCCCATTTATTTTAAAATAAAAATTTAAGGAGTTGTATACAAATCCCAAATTTACCATGGTGGCCTGGGAAGAACAGGTGCAACTGATTGTGGAGTTTGGAATTTAAACATCTCTAACCGGGGACTTGGTTGATGGGATCCCCGAAGGTCTCTGCATTGCTACTGTACATGGACGAAAAGGGTGGATAATGAAGAGAGGTATAATCTCATTTGTTACGGAGCGTTCTTTGTGACAGCTCATGGGCGCCTCCACGCTGAAGGCCAATAAAGAGGTTAAGCATTTCTTTTTTCTTTCTTTTTTCAAATACTGATTATTCAAAGCAGTGGCAGGAAAACCGGAGAACAGCATCACAGTAAGATAAAGGCAATACTTGCATTCAAATGCAATCCTCTTCTTCGGAATTAACAAGCTGCCAAGTGGAGCAACAGCAGAGGAACATCCTTAGGACTGGTTGCTTCCACTTAATTCTGACAAGGCTGGTTGAAGGGAGATGAGAAAATGCATCTCGAGGGGCAGCAGTGCCAGCTGTGGGTCTGTGCATGTGTGAGTGTGGTGGGGGTGGGGGAAGGACAGGATTGAAGGCTGGGAGGGAGCAGGCTCTAAAAATGTACCAAAAAGCCACCAAAACACTTACATGCCCTCAATTCAAATCCAGCTTTTAAGACGTTGGTGTTTTGTATTGAGTGAGTTTGAGACAGTTTATGCAATTATAAAAAAGTATAGTAAGTACCGTCATTTGCTATTTAATGATAGGAATATATTCTGAGAAATGCATTGTTAGGTGATTTCATTGTTGTGTGAACATCGTGGAATGCGCTTGCGAAAACCTAGATGGTGCAACTCATACATGCCTAGGCTGTATGGGATGGCCTATTGCTCCAAGGCTACAAATCTGTGCAGCATGTTACTATTATAGACTCAATGCTGTAGGCAATTGTGACAGAATGATAATGTGTTTGCATATCTAAATATGTCTAAACAATAGAAAGGTACAGTGAAATTGGTATAAAATATAAAGTGTGTGTTTGTGCCAAGTGTGTGAAGGTTGGAGGAGTTGGGGAAGGGAGAGCAGACTTCAGGAGGAGGGAGGGAGAAGAGGTGGACAGAGGGAAGGAAGAGAAGGGGACAGAGGGGAGGGAACACAGACATAAAGAGATCCAGAGATAAAGCTTGAAAGCAATAATGAAATGGAGAGAGGGAGATGGAGAGAGAGAGGAAAGAGAGATAAAGAGAAATGGAGAGAAGGTGAGTGAGTTTATCACATGAGCATGTGTGCATGTGTGGGTGTGCAGGGGCAGGTCGGAGTGGGCTGGTGGGGCTTCTGAGCTCTTACACCCTTCGATCCTCTGCTAACGCTGGACCCCAGCCAAGGAGACATGGCAGTGGACAGCATGCTAAGCTTCCTGGCCTATTTAAACCACTCAGAGCTCGCAATAAATGCTGTATCATAGTTGAGTCTAGCCTTTTCTTTCAACATTACAAACACATTTTTTAAATCTTTTTTTTCCTTTTTTACAAACCGTTGTGTCGAAGGCTGTACAAACTAATTTTTTGCTTTTAGTCCATTATAATCGTATGGGACCACAGTCATATATGCAGTCCCTTGTTGACCAAAATGTGATGTGATGTGTAACTGTAGTGTCTTTCCCCTCTTCACCAGCCTTCTCACCCTGCAGCTGTAGCTGAGTGTAAGCTGATGTTATAGCAGTAAAGCCATTGTAGTCTGGCATGTCCCACAGCCTGGGTGCAGAAACTCCTAACTGTCCAGAACTCAGGAGGCTGCCTGCCCAGCCCCACACCCATGATCTGATTCTCACAGGTCCTGTCTGCTTTGCTATAAAGCTTTTATCTCTCAGCCCAAGCGGCTGGCTTTGGCTGCATGTGCTGCTGCTCCTATTGGGCCAACATCCGTTCCTCTGGGTCATGCCGCCTTTCGGTCCTGCCTGGAATTCCACTTCTCAGAGGATCCCTCTTCTCAAGCAACCAAAGGCCATTTGGATGTTGTTTTGGTCCTTTGACTCTGCATGCTGCCCAGCCAGGATGAGAATTCAGTTACCTCCTCTCCCTTCTGAGTCACAAAGCTCTTCTTCTCTATCCTGATCCTCCCAGGAAGCTGGCTCCCCACCACCATCACCGCCCCACTTGTATTCAGCCAGCCCCCTCCTTCTCCCTGGGTTTCAGTTGTAGCAAAAGCTTTTGGGGGAAAAAACATAAGACTGAAGTCATATGTTTTTTCCCCAAAAGCTTTTGCTACAAAAAAAACAAACAACAACAAAAAACAACAGACTTGTTCTTGGGGCATTTTTTTTTGTAATGTATCATAGTGGGAAAACAACTCATGTATTCATTTTTAATTTCTTCTTATGCTATCTTAGCTTCTAGGCATTAAGATCTGAAAAGGCAGCTGAAACCTGTTTGGTTCAGTGGATAGAGCATTGGACTAAGGACTCAAGGGTCCCAGGTTTGATTCTGGTCAAGGGCATGTACCTCAGTTGTGAGCACATCCCCAGTGGGGGGTGTGCAGGAGGCAGCTAATCGATGTTTCTCTCTTATCTATGTTTCTAATTCTCTATCCCTCTCTCTTCCTCTGTAAAAAAATCAATAAAATTATATTTTTAAAAAAGATCTGAAAAGGCAGTGGCTGGTATTAATAGCAGTGCAAGTGACCCCAGCACATCCTTGTGAGCTCAAAGACCATCATTTTGAGCTCTTAAGCAAAACAGGGAGGCATTTCACAGATGATGATGTGGAAAAAGCCTGGACTGGCTCTCAGACGGTGTGAGCTCAGGCCCTCGGAGCTGTTCTACTCATTGCACCCCTCTGAGCCTCAATGTCTTCATGTGAAAAATCAGCCAAACCTTCGGGGAGATACTGCTTGGTGGTCCAGAACATGTTCACTCATTTTCTTATTGGTTTCTCTCAATTGGGGAGACAGAGCACTAACTATTGGCCAGTCTCCAGAAAGCTCTGCTGTTTGTCTCCTTTGTAGACAATCTGTCCACCAAGAGTCACTTTCATGGGGATGTTCGATAAGCAAAGCTTTGGGCAGTACTCTGAGGAAGCAACTCTGTGGGGGTGTAGATCAACCTACCAAGCTTAGTAGACACCTTTCCCACCAGCAGTCTGGGCAGGCCCAGAAAGGAGAGCTTTCTTGATTCCCATGGGCTAAAGGAAGGCCCCAGGTGCAAAGCTCTGTATCTTTTCCTCAGTGACACTGCCTTCCTAAAGATAGTTAAAGGCAGGCACTCCTGGGTTCGAATCCTACTCCACTACTTTTGTCCACATGCAATCACAGTAGAGTTGGCATCTATGCATCAAACTATACTTCATGCCAACCACAGTGTTGGGTGCTAGGGATACTGTGGTGGACAATAAATCAGGGGTTCTGCCCTCACAGATCTCATGGTCCAGTGGCAAGATGTTTAACTATTCTGAGCATCAGTCTTCTCATTTATAAAGTGGGAATGATGATACATAGCTTGTAGGTTTGCTATAAGAGGTAAGTTACAATTAAAGAGCCGGGATCCATGCCTGTCACACAGTAGATAGCATGCTTTGACATGATAGCTTCGGTTATTTATTACAGCTCTGAACACAGGTGTGAGTTTGTTTTCTTGGCACGAGAGAGGTACCTATCCATATCTAACAAGGAGAACTATCTTATGGGGAAGGGAGGGAAGCAGCATATATATGTGACTTTGTTTAGATGTTTTTACATAAATGTAGGAAAAATGGCAAACTCAAAACGGTGGGATTGGAGGGAAAAAGGGAGAGACTATTATTTGCATTCTGGATTATTTGATTTGCTTAAACAATTATGCATTACTTTTTGAGCAAAAAAATTTTAAATAAAATTTTAAAAAACAAAAATAAAATTAATATAAAACACATTGACACACATGATGACACACATTAGCGCCAGCATGAGAATTGATCAATTTATTGGATGAAGTTTTCTTGTCCTAAAAATGTGAACAAGTTTCCCCAGAACAGCCCCTCCACAGTTATCTCTGCCCCCACCAGTCAGAGTAAAGGGCTAATGTTATTGTTAGGATGTTTCCTTCTGCAGTCTTCTGCCAGGCCAGATCTACCTGAGTGAGCAGTAATCATTATCATCTCTGACACTCTGCGAAGTTTAGCTCTAAGGGGGGGGAAAAAATTGAAAATTTGCAGGTGCAAGTTATTGTATGTCTCTTAATTTTAAAGCCACGATGAAACCTCAGAGCACTGTAGCATACCGCTATTTATCAGAGGCAATTATTGGAAATGACAGTTTGCATAGTACATATTTGTGTCCATAAAAATGCAGTATATACTGACCTCTCTGGTCTCTGAACTCCAGATTGCTCTTCCCTTGGATGTCTTAATTTCTCCCAGTCCCCAGACCAAACAAGACGAGTGTCAAAAGAGCTATTAGCTCCTCTTGGGAGAGTTACAGGGTGTCCCGGAATAGTTTTCCCCATAAGCAGCCTGAGCAGCCTGCCAGAGCTCTTGGCCCGAAGGAAGGCTGAGGTCACAGTTTGGAGCAGGGCTCAGGCGGTGGGCTAGGCTCCCTGGAGAGCACCTGTGAGACTTTCTGAGCACACCAGGGGGATCCTATTGGGGAGGGAATGCCAACAGGGTCAGAAGTCTGCCAATTATGCAGTGGGATTTGGCACGAAATCCCTTTGGGATTACTTGCTAATGCAACACTATTTGTACCCCACATTGGTAAGACCTGGGGTAGCTCTTGAAATGACAATAAGAAATGTTCCACTGTTTCTGTTTGACTCTATCTTGTGGTAGAGTCAATTAATTATTAAGTTCTGGAGCAGGAATGAGAGCCATACATTTCAGATCTAATTTTTCCACCTTGCCCACCCAGAAGTGGGATCCCATACCTGAGCTGTTCTGGAAACCCACATTCTTCCCTCCTCACCCCTCAGTCATAGATCAGACAGTGCACCCTATTTTAATTCAGAGTGGGAGACTAAACCTCCCTCTGGCCCTGGCTGAGTTTGTCTTTCTCCAGGTGATAAGGTCCCTTTTTGCCTCCAGTTTTCTACCTTCTCTGCCCCAACATCCAGCACCCAGGACTGGGAGAAGGACCTGGGTCATCCATGGGCTAGTTTGTCTCAGCCTCATAAGCCTGCCCCACAGCCAATCACCACTTTGCACTCTAAAGGGACCAGGGTGAGAAAGAAGTCAGAGTTCATGAACCCTAAGGGAGCCTGTCAATTGCTTGGTTTCGGCTTAGTCCCTTATGCTCTAAAGCATTTATGAGCACTTAGGCCCAGCCAGTGTGGTTCAATGATTGAGTGTTAGCCCATGAACAAGGAGGTCATGGTTTGATTCCCAGTCAGGATACATGCCTGGATTTCAGACTTGACCCCCAGTAGGGGGTGTGCAGGAGGCAGTTGATCAATGACTCTCTCATTATTGATGTTTCCATCTCTCACTCTCTCTTCCTCTCTGAAATAAAAAAATATCACACACACACACACACACACACACACACACACACACACACACAAAAGGCCGGGTGCACGAATTCGTGCACCAGTGGAATCCCTCAGCCTGGTCTGTGAGATCGGGCTGAAACCAGCTCTCTGACATCCCCAAGGGGTCCCAGATTGCGAGAGGGTGCAGGCTAGGCTGAGTTGACCCCACTGATTTACAATCAGGGCTGGGGAGGGATGCAGGAGGTTGGCCAGCAGGGGAGGGGCTTCAGGAGGGCTCCAGGACATGTCTGGCCCATCTCACTCAGTCCCCATCAGCCAGACTCAGCAGCAAATTCACCTACTGATAGGAATGGCTGCCCCCTGGTGGTCAGTGCATGTCATAGTGAGCGGTTGAGTGGCCTTAGCATATCATTAGCATATTATGCATTGATTGGTTGAATGGATGACTGGACATTTAGCATATTAAGCTTTTAGTATATAGGATATTAGAGGCTCAGTGCACAAAATTTATGTGCTGGGTTTTGGGGGTCCCTCAGCCTGGCCTGCATCCTCTTGCAGTCTGGAAGACCTCAGGGGATGTGGGAGTGCGCTGACTATCAGGGGGAAGCTCCTGCATTGAGCGTCTGCCCCCTGGTGGTCAGTGTGCATCATAGCTACTGGTTGTTCCACCTTCAGTTTGGTCATTTTGCATATTAGCCTTTTATTATATAGGGCATATATATAATGCACTTATAATCTCCAGCATTCATAGGATTTTATTTTATTTTTTAAAAAATTTTTAATATGTTTTTATTGATTTTTACAGAGAGGAAGGGAGAGAGACAGAGAACTAGAAACATCGATGAGAAACATCGACCAGCTGCCTCTTGCACACCCCCTACTGGGGATGTGCCTGCAACCAACGTACATGCCCCTGACCGGAATTGAACCTGGGACCTTTCATTCCGCAGACCGACGCTCTACCACTGAGCCAAACCGGTTTCGGCCATTCATAGGATTTTAAAGTGAACACAGAGCACACAAACTACTTGCTGTTTGTTTGTTTTTTAGTCCTATTGATTTTTAGAGAGAGTGTAAGAGAGAGGGAAAGACAGAGAGAAATATCAATGTGAGAGAATCTCACATGGATTGGTTGCCTACTGCACGAATCCCAACCAGGACCTGGGCTGGGGAGGAGTCCGCAACTGGGTACATGCTCTTGACTGGAATCGAACCAGTGACCATACAGTCCCCAGGCTGATGCTCTATCACTGAGCCAAACTGGCTAGGGCCACCTGTTTTTAATGCTATCGCACTCACACTCTCATCACCACTGGGGTAGGTAGGGGAAAGCATATTGGTACAGCTTTTCTGCAGAGCCTCAAAAACTTTCAAGCCCTCTGTGAGGGTGACTCTCCTAGGCCATGTGACTATAATTCCTTGGTGATATGATGTCACTAACAGCATACCATTGACCAAATAAATGGCCAATCAGGTGCTATGGTGACCTCCGTAACTTTCAAGAAATGAGTCTCAGGAGACTTCTAACTTTCCCAGTCTTTACATCATGGGGGTTATTTGTGGCAGGAGATGAACAAGTAGTACCAACTCCTTGCTCTCAAATCCCAGTTCAGAGAGTACATTGAATTTGCCTGCTATTCACTCTGAGCCCTACCAACCTCTCTCCAGCCACAGTCAGCCTGGCCTGAATACCAAAAAGTGGTTTTACAACATTAGTGACTTATTACCTCTTTTCCTATATCAGATGCCTCCAAATGGTTATCACTAAGTTCATTGATATCCTTCCTTCATCCTTTATCTTATCAATTGGGGAAAGGTAAAATATTTGCAGCACACACACAACAACACCTGGGGCTGGATGTGAGGCTTAACATGTCAGACTTTAGA
Source organism: Pipistrellus kuhlii (assembly GCF_014108245.1). Taxonomy (NCBI): domain Eukaryota; kingdom Metazoa; phylum Chordata; class Mammalia; order Chiroptera; family Vespertilionidae; genus Pipistrellus; species Pipistrellus kuhlii. The sequence continues at coordinate 75,403,963 of NW_023425540.1, read as the reverse complement.
GCTGAGGGTTTTGAATCCTACACTGTTCCACTTATTTATATGTTCATTGGTTGATACTTTTATGTACCCTGCCTGGGATGGAACCCACAACCTTGATGTATTGGATGTTGCTCTAACCAACTGAGCTACCCCGCCAGGGCCTTAACTCCTGCACTTGAATGTTAGTGTCAGCCCTTCCTATCTGATCTCGCTAGCCCAGTGATTCTGCTGATTAGGAAACCATGCTTTGATACCAACATTCCACTATGCAGAACCAAGTTTAAGTAACTTTTGATTGACTTTCTATCTTGTGCTCAAATAGAATAGGTGGACAGACATTTTATGTATTTAATCATGATTACACTGATCAGTAAGTGTGGCTGGACAGTTAGGCTTGAACAAGTCTGCTCAGGGCTGTCAAGATCATTCTGTATCTAGGACCTCAGTCAATTCTTGCAACTATTTAGATTCATAGTACTTGTTCTTCTGCTAGTGGCTCTGGTTAAGAAGCATACCTTTTATTATACTTGAACATACTTACATATCATAATTACTACTCTGATGCCAAACAGAATTTTGATAATAGATCTAAGTTAGAGGTTTGATTTTAAGAGAATCAAGTACATTCTGAAATCCTTTAATCAGGGAATAATGTCTCTGAAACAAAATACAAAAGATTACTTATATACAAAGGTGTTCATTCACTATGGCATTACTTAAAACTGAAAATTTAGAAGCAAATAAAATGTAAATTGCACACTAAATGTAAGATATTTATGGTAGATTAAATGGGTATAACATATATCAAAACACTGTGCTATCTTCCCATTTTGTGTGTGTGTGTGAATTTAAAACTGTTGTACAGTATGGGAATGTAAGGAACTTACAATGGTCAAAATCTTGAAAAGAGAACACATTTAGAGGACTTATAGTTCCCCATTTAAAAACTTACTAAATAACTATAATCAAGACAGTGTGGTACTGGTGTAAGAGTAAACCTTAAATCAGTGGAATAAAACTGAGTTCAGACATAAACTTTTATATTTATAATCAACTGGTTTTGACAAGGTGCCAAAATAATTTAGTAGGGGAAGAAATAGTCTTTTCAACAATGGTGATGAGATAGTTGGATCTCTATATATAAAAATGAAGCTGGGAACATTTCTTCATACATATGCCAAAATGAGCTCACAAAGGATCATAGGAAAACTGTAAAAATCTTAGAAGAAGAAAAAAAATAAGTAAATCTTTGTGGCTTTGGGTTAGGCAAAATTTCTTAGATATGACACCAAAAGCACAAACAATCAAAGAAACAAATAGACAAATTTGATTTCAAAGTTGAAAACTTGGTGCTTCAAAGAACACTATCAAAAAAGTGAAAAGACAACCCAAAGATGGAAGAAAATATTTGCAAATCATGTATCTTACAAGGGACTTGTATCTGGAGTAGATACAGAACTCAAATAATTCAATAATACAAGGACAAATAATTCAAGGCTTGAAAAAATATTTCTGCAAAGAAAATATGCAAATGATCAATTGCACATAAAATAATGTCCAATATCACTAGCTGCCAGAGAAATGTGAATCAAAACCCCAAAGAAAGACTAGTTCACATCCACTATTATGGTTATAATAAAAAAGACAGATAATTATGAGTCTTGGTGAAGATGTGGAGATATTGGAGCCCTCGTATCGATATATCGCTAGTGGCAATATAAAATGGTGCACACTTTGAAAACAGTCTGATGGGTTATCAAAAAGTTAAACATAGTGTTGCCATAAAATCCAGCTGTCCTAGTTGTAGGTATATGCCCAAGAGAATTAAAAGCTATGTTCAAACAAAAACTTGTTCATGAATGTTTGTAGCAGCATCTATACTAATAAAAGCATAATATGTTAATTAGATTGGATGTCTTCCAGACAGCCTTCCAGACTTCTTTCTGGACAAAGCCTCGGTGGTGGGGGCTGAGGCAGATGCAGTTAGGGGGTGATCAGACTGGCATTTAGGGGGCAACCAGGCTGGCAGAGGGGCAGTTAGGGGCAACCGAGCTAGCAAGCAGAGGCAGTTAGGGGTGATCAGGCAGGCAGGCAGGCAGGCAGGAGAGTTAGGAGCCAGTGGTCCTGGCTTGTGAGAGGGATGTCTGACTGTTGGTTTCCTCCAAGGTGTCCCAGATTGGAGAAGATGCAGGCCTGGCTAAGGGAACCCCCCTCTCCCACCCCTCAGTGCACAAATTTTATGCACTGGGCCTCTAGTTATTTATAGTAGCCAGAAAGTGGAAACAACCCAAATGTTCATCACCTGATAAATAAAATGTGGTATAGCTGCAACTTCAAGCATGACTGATGTTAAGGCTATTATTGTAGGGTAGGCCTTTCCATAAGATAGTCCTGAATATTTTAAAGCTTTCTGTTTCCCACCCTATAAAAAGAATAAACTTTCTAAAAGATTTCTAACACAAGGTAGATGATCTTTGGAAAGTTTCTTAAGTTTTTAGTGCCTCAGTTTCTTCATCTAAAAAAGCAAGAATATTAATACTATCTACTGCTGGGCTGTAAAAGAATGAAAATGATATACTATGTAATATCACCAAGCTCAAGGTGGGCACACATTAGACACTCAATAAATGCTAGTTTCTTTTCCCAGCAGAGTAGGCATTTGAGAACATCCTTACTGAGTACTGTGTGCATCAGATCCCTCTTGGCTGCAAGCAATTGGAACAGTACAAAGTAGATGAAGCCAAGAGAGGATCCACTGGCTCATGAAATGTAACAGGAGAAGCTGGTAGGGTGTTGTGGAGGGCTAAGCAACTGGTCTTAGTAATGCCTTGAGACAGGTGTCCAGAGGACTCTCTCCATTTCTTGCTTCTCTGTCTTTTTACACATTGCCTTCATTATCCATTACTGTGCCCCAGCTTCTTCCACATGGTGGGAAATCATAGCCCCTGGTGCATCTGGTCTCACATTATCCCACCTGGCCCTCCATTGAGAAAAGACTCTTTTTCCTTAGCTGAAAACTTGTGGACAACTGATTGTCCCAGTTGTTCCATGCATCCATCTCTGAAGCCAGACATTGGAGTATGAGGGTGCTAAGTTTGGCAGTTCACACTAGAAACTATGAAGTTGAAGTTAAGAGAATAACTCCTCTAAAAAAAATAAAAATAAAAAAAAATAAAAAAGACCTGCTGATCTAAGCAGGTGAAACAACAGCAACCACCCCAACTGATGTCAGATGAGCAGGACTGTTGAGCAAGCTCCATGGGCAAAGAGTTTGTGTTTGGGGACAACACATTTCTCCAAACTGGGAATTCCATCCAACTAGGTAGACTACCTGAAGAGGATTAGACAGAGGCAGTATGGAAACCAGACCAGAGGACAGAGTTCAAAACACAAAGTGGTTGGTGGATTGCAGTTGGGAGGGCGTTTTAGAGAAATCTGTAACCCAGGATTGGCAGGGACAGTACTCTCTATGTTGTAGCCCATGTTGGTCACAACTAGGTCCCCATGGGGCTGTGATAATAACTCAGTACCTTTGCCTGAGAGCAGCACAAACAGGCATAGTGAGCAAAGCCACTGTGTCCCAGCCTTCAGCCATGTCCCCATTAGCCTCCTAGAGAGGGTAGTCTGGAGTGGGGAGCAGTTCCAGCAGCTGAAATGGCTCTGGCAGCAGTAATAGCCCTAGCGACAGCAGCAGCAGCAATGCAGAGGCAAGCCCCTAGAAGTGGTGACCAATTCCTTGAAGTGTCACCGGCTCTCTAAGTGGGACTGCCCCAGGAAAATAAATGGGAAACTCCCACTGGTTAATAGAACCTCTGGTGTCCATTTGTACGTGTGATTTTGGAAACTCCTCGCTGGCTTGCAAAGGCTCTCCCTACATTTTCTTTCAGCAGCGCACTTTCTCTTTCCCTTAACTGTTTCACAAAATGAACCAGCCTTCCCGAGAATGCTTTCCAGGTCAGATGGTTGGCTGCCTCTTCGCTTTAGCTAAATAAAGGGCACCATCTTCAAAGGAGGAGGAGGCAAGTCCATCTGGTCTCCCTGATTGCACTGGTCAGGGGAGTCCCAGCCAAGTCCCAAGCGTTGGCTATGTGGACAGTCGGCTCATACCACCCAGAATGTACATCTGGCTGCCAAATGCACCTTGCTCTGGCCACCCACGTACACGAGATCCAATGAGCAACAGCCTCAGCATTCTCCTGGCTGAACAAAGAGGGTGAATGCCACAAGCAGGGCTATTGTTCAGTTGGCATTGGCATCAAAGGCCCGGACCAGCTCCCCTTTGTCTGTCAGCTGCTATTCAGGAGGAAAAGAGAAGAAAAGCAAACCAATAGGTTTCTTGGAAAGAATCATCTGTGGACGTGAGACGTTTGCTGTAGCACGGCTCTAACGTGATTCTAATAACAACGTGTAAAGCTACTTAACATGGAGAGCCTTACCAACACATATTCTAAAATGTCACAGCGCCTGGTTATAATGGGCACGCTGTTTCCCAGATTTAGAGCTGCTGAGAGTTGAGTCATCCCTGCCGGCCTATGTGAAACAAGGTAACAAGGTCTGTACACGGTGTTTGGGGCAGGTTAACACCCTAGATCAGTATTAAGAACATGTCATCTGATCTTCAGATAACATATTCCAAGAGTCTCTTTCCCAGAAAGTCAGGTTTTTCTTTTCATCTGGCCTTATGCCTATCTCCTGTGCCAATAGCAACGGGCTCTTGACACCTTCACGTATGTCAGCCTTTTTCTGAACCATTCACCTGCTCAGTTCTTCTCATCAGAGTAGTGTGTGTGTGTGTGTGTGTGTGTGTGTGTGTGTGTGTGTGTGTGTTTTGGGGGGAGTTTCAAAATTTTACTTGTATTATAAAATATCTGATCTGTCCAAAAAAAAAAAAAGAAAGAAAGAACAGATAATAAAAGTAATGAACTTGTGGCCGGCTGGTGTAGTTCAGTGGTTGAGTGTCGACCTATGAACCAGGAGGTCACAGTTCAATTCCCGGTCAGGGCACATGCCTGGCCTGTGGGCTCGATCCCAGGCAAGGGGCATGCAGGAGGCAGCCGATCAATGAGTCTCTCTTATTGCTGTTTCTATCTCTCTCTCCCACTCTCTTCCTCTCTGAAATCAATAAAAAGAAAAATTTAAAAAAGTAATGATCTTGTGACTTCTAACTCTGGGCTTAAAAAAAAAATTACAAATAGCAATGTAATTGCTCTCCTTCCTCCCCACCTCCAGGGCTCACCATTCTCTTGCACATTTCCATGTACTTTGACAACATGGTTTCACACACAGCCCCCGTTTTATGTGTTTTAAAACGTTCTATAAATCACATCAGATGATGTAGACCTCAGAAACTAGTAAGGTTATGCTTTGGAGTCACCCAGGTTGATATCTAGAGTGCTGGTTCATCTGTTTTCACTGCTGAATAGTGTTCCCCTGTATGAATATAGCACGACCCATGCCTCTGTCCTTTAGGTAAGGGACACTTAGTCTGCTTCCAGTTTTTCACTGTTACAAACACTGCTGTAGCAAGCATTCTTAGGCAGGAATACCTACCTAACATTTCTTAGGATTGCTGGTGTGTAGTTAAGAACAAAAAGCAGCCAGACTACTAGTCAGTCTCATATTGTTTTTAACTCTCTAGAGACAATGTGTCCCTTTTCGATGTGTCCAGTGTGGGTCTGGCCTAAAGCCATTCTCCATTCTCCGCTGTTCTCTTGGGCCATCTTGGCACTTTTTCCTGGCCTGCTCCTGGTCTCTTTAGGGCCTGTTTCCTGCGGTTAGCTTGCCTGCCATCTCTGATTCCTTGCCTCACTTCTCTTTCCCACTGTATTCTGGCTTCCCTTACCCCTTTGATTATACAATTTCTAGCTATTTTAGATGAAAACCTCACACCGTGTTTCCCCAGATCCTATTCCTATGGCTTAGACGCCCTGGGCAAGCATCCTTGCTGGATTTTTAGCCTCTTAGAGATAAGAAAGGTAGATGTATAGAGTTTTCTCTGAATCCCCACTACCCCTCACAGGGAATGGCTGCAGAGAAAATGCTCAGTGATTGACTGATTTACTGAATAAAATAAGAGGATGAAATGGGATTTGATAGATGTGGTATAGGGTCGGGGTTTACATAAAATCCTTCTAACAATACAAGTAGATTGACTCTCATTGAACAGAGAATCTTTTATGGAAACACTATGGCACATAAGCCAAGTTATTTAAGGCAGCATAATAAATTTGATGTTTTCTTTCACCTGACTACATTCCTGAAGCATCGTCAATGTTCAACACCCACACATACATACACACTAAGAGGCATACACAGCCAACACTTCCATTTCCTGAAAAGATTCAGTCACAATCTACTTTAATACCGCTAAGCGATTTAAATAGAAGACTACCAAGTTGTCTTTTAAGAAAGCTTTTATTTAAGTATAACAAACATAGAATGCACACATCTCGAGTATACAGTTCAATGAATATTGACAAACTAAGCTCACCTAGTCATCACAATGCAGATGAAGAAACAGAATATGCAAGCTCTCCAAAGCCCACGTGCACCCCATCTCAATCACTATGTATTCCCCGCAAAGGAAACCATTATTCTGAGTTCTAAAATCATAGAGTAGTTTTGCCTGATTTTGAACTTAAAAGACGAGGAGAATCATCCAGACTGTTTTTGTACAACAGGAAGTTTGTGAGATGCATTCAAGTCATTGTGTGTTGTGTAATTCATTTTCATTGCTATTGCTATATGGTATTCTGTTGTATGAATATGTCACAATCTGTTCACTTTACTGTTGATGGGCATTTGGGTTGTCCTAGTTTTTAACTATAATAAATAGTGTTATGATAAACACTCTTATACTTGTTTTTGTGGGTGCACTAATGTACACACTTCTTTTGGGTATAAGCCTACGAGAGAATTACTGGTGCAATAGTTATGCATACATTCAGCTTTCATATTGCCAAACAGTGAGGCATACAGGTGGACATGCTAGATGGGTAGTTTGATGTTGAGATATTTTATTCTTAACAGTTTGGTTTGGCCCAGGACTCTCCACCCATTGAAGGTGAGGCATCTCATTGTTTGTGGGGAGGGGGTAGCCATAGCTGACAACAAATGTGTCAAGGATTAGCCTTGCTTTCAAAGTAGACTACTTAAAAAAAAAATAGGAAAAATAAACCCTTTTCATTTACATGAGACACATTTTGTGGAGAAAATAAATAATTTGTGATTTCTAAGGAGGTAAAACTTGGAGAACTAAGAAGACAGGAGTTTTTTTGTTTGTTTGTTTGTTTTTCCCTTTTCTTTTTTTTTTTCTTTTTTGCAAAGCACAAATTTCCTTTATTGCCATTAACAGGAAATCTTTTAAATATTTTTAAAATATATTTATTGTGGGGTTTTTTTTTACAGAGAGGAAGGGAGAGGAATAGAGAGCTAGAAACATCGATAAGAGAGATACATAGACCAGCTGCCTCCTACACACACCCCACCAAGGATGTGCTGGCAACCAATGTACATGCCCTTGACCAGAATTGAACCCGGGACCTTTCATTCCACAGACCGACTCTCTATCCACTGAACCAAACTGGTTTTGGCAACAGAAAATCTTTTATTTGTCAGTCTCTTGCTATATACTACTATTATAGCAAGTGGTAAAACTGACATTTAACCAAGGTCAATATTATTCCAAGGTCTATATTATTATTTTTTTCACTTTAAGTCCCAGAGGAGAGAGGATGAAAGGCATGACGCAAGGCAGCTTCTCAGCACACAGGAAGGCGATGGCTCTGCCAGGCTGAAGGACAAGAGGTGGCGGTTTAGAAGGAGTATGGAGTTAGCAGGGAATAATAAGAGGTAGAAAGAAAATGCTGTGAATGTGACATTGCCCTGGCCAGAGGAACAGCAACGTGGGAGCGAGGAGACACCTGGAAGGGAATGAGGGAGGACAGGAGACGCGGAGAAATGGAGGCAAGACAGGGTTCTGATCAAGCCTCAAATTTTATTTGTTGCAGCCGCAATATATGTACACAGGTTGTAGGGGGAAGGTGCCGCGGAGACATTCCAGGGCGGGGAGGGTTGTGTATCAGCAGGATGTGTCTGCAGGGGAGGATACTGCAGAGATTCTCGGGGGGGGGGGGGAGTTATCACAACAGGTGTGCCTTGCTCAATGGCCAGATATGCTGCTAGGCATTTAGATTGTTTCTAGTTAACTGCCAAACCGCAGCTTGTCACATGAGCTCTGGTAAGTCAGAAACTAAGTGTCTAAGATGGAGGTGTCTTTTAAGATGTAGTCACTAATTCTTTTTCGGTTCCCGACATGACATCACAGAAACCAGTGAAGAGAACGTATTTTAAGGAGTAAATAACCACCCTTATCAAATGCTGCAGAGAGATCAGGTAAGAAGAGAATTCCAGAGTTTCTATTGGGTTTAGTAGTCAAATGGAGGTCACTGGTCTTAACAGGAGAAGTCCCAGTGCTGCAGGAGGAGCAGAGGAGAGAGGGGGGTGGATGGAGCTCAGAAAGTAGAAAGTAGAAGCGCCTTTGATGGAACACTTTTCATAGAAACTTGGGTGTGTATGGGGATTAGAAAAAGCATTATTTGGAGGATGGTTTGAGAGCAAGAGAAGGTTTTCTAAAGGTGCAACGTCCTAAAACATGGTTGAGTACAGACGGACAGGTTGAAGATGTAGGAGCGAAGTCCTCCTTCTGCCTGAGAAGGCAGGAGGGGCTGGGCCCATTCACATTTTTGGCTGCGGTGGTGGCCATGAACACCAGCTGCCTACATCTCCTACTGTGGGAACTAACTGATGGGCAGCCCCAGCTGCTGTCCTTCTGGGTTCACTCCTGCATCCCTGCTGAGGCCATGATTCTCACAGGCGGTTCTTAGTAAATGACTAATAGTAGGAGAACCATTCCTGTGGTGATTTTGGCATAAGGACCACCCCCCTACCTCCTGCCTTGCCACCATGGTCCTCGCCAAACCTTTCTTGGAACTATGCTGCAGTCTGAGATTCTTCATGTCCAATCTTCCTTCCCCCCTTCTTCACAGGTGCCACGCCTATACTTATGCCTCCTCCTTTTTATCCTTCACAGGCATTCTTCCCCCTACCTCCCAATAAGTCTATTATATGTTCCTGTCTTCATATCTGCTTTTAGAAGGAACCTACATAGCTACTAACTCTCAAATCAGTTTATATCTATCAATCTCTTCTGACCATCAGATTTGTCTTTCTAACTTCCGGTTGGACAACATCAACAGGTTATTTCCTCAGAATTAGTAAATAGTTTATCTATTATTCTCAACCCTCCTGCTGAGTACATCGTCACACTACCATCAGAGTGATCTTTCAAAATAAACATTTGGTCATGTAATCTTCTAAAACTGAATCAGTTTAATTACTGACCTGCTTTAGATTCTAAGGTTTCATCATCATGCCTAGAATAAAGCAGAAACTCCTCATCATGGTCTCTCTGATATGTAGTATATTCCCTGGACTAATTTCTCAGTCATGCACAGTTTGTTCCTTCTTGAAAGCCTGTTCCTCTTGTTGTTCCCCTTTCTCCAGAGCTTCAGATGGCATGCCTTCCCCTCCATTCAAGTTTCTGCTCTAATGCTACCTCCTTACATGAGACTTTACATGATCCTCTTATCTAAAATTGCTCACCCCATCCCCATCCACTGTCATTCTTTATCCCCTTACTCAGCTCATTTATCTTTCTTCTCCTCCTGCTCCTCCCCCTCCTCCTGCTCCTCTTCCTTCTCCTCCTCCTTATCCTTCCTCTTCCTCCCCTTTCTTCATCTTCATCATCTTCTTGACATTTATCATTCTGAAATTGTATTACTTATTTGATTACTCATTTGGTTCAATAAATATTTAAATTAAAGAATACCTATTTAATTATTTAATTTAATGATTCTGACAACTATATATAATCTAAAGCAACACAATCTGATAGAAATATAATATGAACCACTTATGTGATTTCAAAATTTCTTGAAGCACTCTGTTAGGTCTTAAGCTTCCTGAATAGTGAGTGTAAATGGGGTTTGGCAATTGTATGTCGAGAGGCAAAATTCCCCAGGTGGCCTAGCTGGTGGCAAGGGCAAACCACCTTATAGTGATAAAAGTCTTCTAGTTTGTAAAGAAAGCACTGAGAGAAGAAATTTGTGACTTGGCTCTATCATGAAGTAGTCCTATGACCTTGGCCAATCACTTGGGTCCAGGATGGCAGATAGGTTTTCTCTTTCATGTCATTTTCAGTCAATTGATAGTGGCTGCCTAGAGATCTGCTGAGGGAAGGTTTCTGACCTTCTGGGGAAACAGTTCCTTGATCAATTAGTGATGTCTGCCCTGAGCATCTCTACAATTGGAATGGATGTTCTGATTCTCTTGAAGTCTCAGTTTTTACCTCAATCAACAGGGGATAAAAGTAACAACTCTCTTAGCCCATGGATGCTATGAAGCTCAAATGGAGTAGGCTGGGAAAATGCCATGGAAGTCCAACACAGCACTAAACTGTTATTAGAAAAATATCTTAGTGGGGTCAGTAACAATTGCAGCTATGCCTGCCTATGTATATCTATATTCCCCCAGGTCAGTATTTTCCAAAGGGCTGGGTCTAGAAAAATGCTCAGTTGTGCCAAGCTCAGAATATGGAAACGCTGTCCTGATGAAGATTAAACCAATTTATGAGCTTTTTAAAAATCTTCAGTTTTGCTTTTTGTCAATTTATTACATGTGTATATGCACATATTTAATCTATAAATTTTTTCAAAATAATGGTCTCTTTATACGTCATTTAAAATTTTTAAAAGGCTCAATTTCTGCTGCTTTGGGAAGCAAAGTGTCATTTTCCCTCTTTTATAGACCACTTCCGGTCTGACCAAATTTACTTCTCTCTACACAGGTGTCTTTCTCAGCTTCTCTTCTCTCTGCAGACGCTCAGGCCACCTCAGTGAATCTGCTATTATTGATTCAGGAAAAGGCTTTGATTCTGCAAACCACAAGCTGTTACTCATGAAACTATGACAACTTGGTATTAGCTACAAATCAATGAACTTTTAAAATGCAGTTGAAGCAACAAAACTCCCTTACTGCTAAACCTTGATAAGCTCACCCTGGAACTGCCAAACCTTTATCTTAACATTCATGTGATCTTTGTTGCTTTGATAGCCCTTTGCCGCATTGATAAGGATTGCACATCTCGGAGGAGCTGTTGTCCTCTCTAGAAACATTTCTGAGTTGGCTGTAGGAATAAAGGGAGTCTCTTTCTATGGGTGGACTGTGATGGGTCAGTTTTCTCAAATAAACCATTCTCAGACCTTTTCCTTTTCACCCAATTTGTTCTTTAGAGACAAAATAGAAAATGCGACATGCCAAGGAAGGTTGCAAGCTGTGATGAAGGGCTTTTGGCACGATTCACTGGTGAGGGTGTTTAGATCTTCATTCTTATAAGCCATTCTATAGTTATAGCTCCCTGCCCCTTACTTCATAGCAGGAGCTGTCTTTTTCTTTCTCTCTTAGTCCTTAGGCAATAAAGTATATATAACTAGGTCACTTAGGCAGGGATGTGGTGCTTTCTCAGTACAGGAGGCAGCAGGAGTACAGGTGGCAAAGTGGCTTTTCTGTTGATACAGAGACAGAGCTCTGACCAATAAGGATCCTAAGTTCAGGGCCAGTGCCAACAATTTCCTCATCAACTCAGGCCTCTGGTGTCATTTTGGGCATTGTTCCTGAAAGCTGAACCTCAAACCTGATTCTCCATTCCATGGTGATTCTATCTAATATCCAAAAAATAACAGACAAGTAAACAAACAAACAAACAAACAAACAAAGAGGAAGTCTTTCTCTGATTAATCATGCATATTCAGTTTTGGTGTTTGAGCTTTCAAGGATGGGTCAGGGAAGCAATAGCTAGGTATATTAGATCCCAATTGATAAGGATGCCTTTTTATTCAGGAGAGTTTGTAAAAGCCTGTGTTTTCTCGCTGATGCAGGGGTCACCTCAAGTTTACATGATAGTAGTAAGCCACAAGGGAGCCTGTAGACAAGAAAATATTTTCCTAAAAATGAGACTAGGAATATACTTTGAATGCATGGAGAAAGTCTGTCTCATAAAACCAGGAAAGAAGCATGTTGGAAAGGAAAATTGGAAGATCATGGTTCTAGCTGGCTTCTTGGTTATGAAGTGGCCTACAGGAAGTCCCTGCTGAAGCCTCTTTGAAAGCACAGTTATCTGGTAGGCCCACTAGAATGAGTTGGCTGAAAATCATATCCTCAGAGTATGGCACACAATAATTTGATGAACTGAGCTCTGTAGCATTGTTCATTTGAGCATTGACAGATTTCTGTTCAAATCAATAATTTCTTTTTGGCATAGTTGACTTTGAGCTGCTCTTTTTGACAGTGATTAACCAACAAGTTGAGCTGAGTCTTAAGGCTCTTCTATTATAAAGCTTCACCCCAGTCCTGCATCTCCCATTTTCCATCTTCCATTTAACCACGGTGGGAGGGCAGGCAACCCACGCATCTGAAATAGGAATCTAGTTGCCTTATATACAAGTTACTATGAAGTAGGACTGTTTTTATTCTGTTTAAAAATGGAATTTTGTCTGGCCTAAGATCATTCCTAGCCATTCTAATTCTGACAATAATATTATGATACAGGTTTTAGGCCATGAGAATCATGTAGGGTTTTTGTCAAGATTACTAAGTTCAGTGCAAAGATAGTTCCTGTCCACAGAATGAAAGGCTAATGATAGATGAATAAATGTGTTATAAAGTCTTCATTGTTCCTAATTAACTCCTCAGAAGATTTATCAAATATCAGAAGCAGAGTATAGATTTGTACTTGTATATAAGTTGTACATGAAACCTTTTTGTTCTTCATGCAAGATGGTTGGTTGAGAGGCTTGCTGAGAGGAAAGACAATATGAAAATCTGAGAATAAGTTCAGCAAGTTAATGAGTATGTAATCATTGACAGATGGTAGAACACTCTGTCTTAAAGATAATAAAATGTGCTGTTGTAGTTCTCTATACCCAGCTATAGAGAATTCTAGAATCCATGAAATACGGAGAGGGCCATATTCAGACTGTTGCTGCAAAAGACTAACTTTTTCAGTTGTCAGTAGTTATTTGTTTTTCTACATTTCCTTATAGAAGTTATATTATGGGCAACTATGCCAACCAAATGTATTAAGGATAAATCCAAATTTCATAAAAAGTACATTTTTGGCAAATGAAATAGTTTTTGAGAGGCTTTGAACCTGAAGGATTTTTATATAGCTTCCTATATGTTCCAATTGTGATGTCATTTCCCTAATTTGTTAAGTTTGTACTGTTCTCTGACATTCAAACTAAGTGACCAGGTCACCATTTTCCTCATGCCCAGATGTGTTGGATGACAATTAGGAATATGTTTAGTCTGTTTCTAATGAGTGACGGGGTATTGGTTTTTAATCTTTTGGACTCAAAAATGTTATTTATGAAAACTTAAAACCTAGAACTTATTTTGAAGACATAAGTGTTCACTTACTGCAACAGAGGATAGCAGCTAGGTTGGGAAATATACTTGATGCTTGGTCAGGGCAAGAGCAAAGGGTCTCTGTATAGGCAAACTGTCTATTTCAGGGACTCAAAAAGTGATGATGCTTAGATTCAAATCCAGTTTTATATATATATTTAAAATATTTTTAATTGATTTCAGAGAGGAAGGGAGAAGAGAGAGAGAAATATTAATGATGAGAGAGAATCATCTATTGGCTGCCTCCTGCATGCCTCAAACTGAGGATTGAGCCTACAACCCAGGCATGTGTCCTTGACTGGAATTGAGCCCAGGACCTTTCAGTCCATGGCTGATGCTCTATCCACTGAGCCAAACCTAGGGCTAAATCCAGTTACATTTGGATTTTTGGTTCTTTACATTTTTAATTTTTAGGTTATCTATCTCTATGCTCTTTCAGAATAAGTTAGTTAGAAGTTAATTAAGAATATATGTAATAGAACTAAATAGAACCGTGGGTCAACTCAAGGTACAATTAATTTTTTATAAAGCTTTATGGAAATATAATATTCATAGCACTTAATTTATTCATTTAACATATCCAATTCAATGTTCTCCAGTATATTCACAAGGTTGGGTAACCAGTACCATAATCTATTTTTAGAATATTTTAGTCCCCCAAAAGAATTCCCTGACCATTATTAGTCATTCCCCACCTCCCCTCCCCCCAGCCCTAGGCAACTGCTTATCTACTTTCTGTATCTATGGATTTGCCTATTCTGGATATCCCATATTAATGGAATCATACAATCTGTGGTCTTTTGTGACTGGCTTCTTTTACCTAGACTAATATTTTCAAGTTAATCTATATTGTAGTGTGTATTAGTACTTCATTCCTTTTTATTGCTGAATAATATTCCATTGTCTGGGTATCCCACTTTGCTACATGCATTGTTATGTAAATCCATTCACCAGTTGATTAATAATTTGGGTTGTTTCTGCTTTTTAGCTATTATGAATTTGGGAAGAAAAAACTTCTCCTACCTTTCTAGGGTCCTTGGCTGGCTTAATAAATTAAATTGACATAAGACAGATTAACAGGAGAAAAACACACAAAAGTTTTATATCATGAGTACATGGGAAAAACCCAGAAAAATTGAATAACTCTGAAATGACAGAAGCCCTTGCTTTAAATACCACCTTCAGCTAAAGACTAAAAAAAAAAAGTTTTGGGGGTGGGCAGTGAGTTACTGGAGGTTATCAGGAAAAGCCCAATAAACAGGAGTAGGGTTGTTAAATAAATATTTAAGTCCTTGCCTTTTGCCCTGATAAGACTTTCTAGAGATAAGGTGGACTGCCTCTTAGGACAGTGAGGGAAACACATTACAAATGGAGATTTCCCTATATATGTACTGTATTTTTCAGACCATAAGATGCACCGGACCATAAGACGCACCAGTTTTTAGAGAAGGGAAATGAAGAAAAAAAGATTCTGAAACAAATAGTGTCCTAAAATATTTTATGTGCATTAAAACCCAACATCACAGTCATAAACACATGTAATCAACCCTGTAAAGTAAACAGCAGCATTTAGAACCATTTTAGAGCCGGGCAAGCACACAGAGACCACACAGAGCC
Source organism: Pipistrellus kuhlii (assembly GCF_014108245.1). NCBI lineage: Eukaryota > Metazoa > Chordata > Mammalia > Chiroptera > Vespertilionidae > Pipistrellus > Pipistrellus kuhlii. The sequence continues at coordinate 75,388,843 of NW_023425540.1, read as the reverse complement.
GGGCAAGTAAAAAAACTTTTTTTTAAAAGTATATGTGTAGGCTATATTTGGGCCATAAGATGCAGGGACCTTTTCCCCCCACTTCTGGGGGGAAAAAAAGTGCGTCTTATGGTCCGAAAAATATGGTAAATGTCTCTTACAAAAGGGTAACTTCTCAGTTTTAGAACTTTTTCTATGTCTGCAGTTTCTTAAAAATAATCAGTCTAAAATAATTCTTATGCCATATTTTGGGGTGGCAAATTCTGCTCCCCTCCAACTGCTATGAGCATTCATGTAGAAGCTTTTGTGTGGATATATGTTTTCAATTCTTTTGGATATATTTTTAGGAATGGAATTGGGTCCTTTTGAGGAATAACCAGACTGTTTTCCACAATGGTTGCACCATCTCACATTCCCACCAGCGATGCATGAAGATTTCAATTTCTCCGCATACTTGCCTTAGCTTGTTATGTTTTTATTACACTTGGTTTTTAAAAATATATATTTTATTGATTTTTTACAGTGAGGAAGGGAGAGGGATAGAGAATTAGTAACACTGATGAGAGAGAAACACCGATCAGCTGCCTCCTGCACACTGCCCACTGGGTAGGTGCCCGCAACCAAGGTACATGCCCCTGACCAGTTAGGGGCCGGAATCGAACCTTCAGCCCTTGAGTCCGCAGGCCGATGCTCTATCCACCAAGCCAAACCATTTAGGGCTACACTTGTTTTTTTATGAAGCCCTTTCATTTTCCTGTTCTGTGCCTTCCTCTGACTTCCTGACACTCCTGTTCCCTGGTGCCCACTATGCTGGGCAGATTCCTCACTGTCTCTGAACCCGCATTGCACTGTGCAGCCTGAGATTTTTGAGTGCAGAACTCATGTTTTGAGCTTTCCTTTCCTCCATCAAAATATAAACATTCCATATAACCATCCTATCTGCTATTGCACCATGGCTCTGCTGTGTTTGCATATCAATTTAATAAACTCATTTTATTAAAAAATAATGAATGATAATAGTTTCCTATGCTACCTTTCCCTGGAATTTGGGGCTAAATTATTCATATCAGGATGCAAGGACATGGTTGAGAAATATGTGTCAGTCAGGCCCAAATGATTAATCTGACTTAATTTGGTTCTTTTAAGACTCAGTCTTCTTTCTTCCTTGCATAGAAAACTACTCTTAGGGTAACGATGTATATTATTATTTTTTAAATATATTTTATTGATTTTTTACAGAGAGGGATAGAGAGTTAGAAACATTGATGAGATAGAAAGATCAATCAGCTGCCTCTTGCACACTCCCCACTGGGTATGTGCCTGAAACCAAGGTACATGCCCTTAATTGGAATTGAACCTGAGACGCTCTATCCACTTCTCCAAACCAGTTAGGGCACGATGTATATTATTAAAATTATTATTTTTCTTTCTTTTTCAACAACTAGGGAGCATGCGTTCTTTTTTTTCTTTTTAATATATTTTATTGATTTTGTATAGAGAGGAAGGGAGAGAGATAGAGAGTTAGAAACATCGAGAGAGAGAATCATCAGTCAGCTGTCTTTTGCACACCCCCTACTGGGGATGTGCCCACAACCAAGGTACATGCCCTTGACCGGAATCAAACCTGGGACCCTTCAGTCCCCAAGCCGACCCTCTATCCATTGAGCCAAACCGGTTTCGGCCGATGCTTTCGGCCGATGTATATTATTGATCTGGTCCATCTATAGGTAAAACCTTATCTAGCACATTATTTAACCAACTTTTAGGAAACTGGAAATAGTTACATAATTCCCTAGCAGATTATAATAGTGTTGTGAAGTTGGTCAAGCCAATGAATGCAAACCAGGCTAAACAAATTCATTTTCAAAGAACATCTGAAGGGTCCTGGTTTTTCCCAAATGCTGTCAGCTTTGATCTGGGGTTTACATTCCAGGGATTTATACGAAGACTACTTAGAAACAACTAAAGAACATTTCACCTCTTCTTGAATCATAGGAAAAGTAGGCTTTCTAGCAATTCTTAGCCAAATAAATCACTTCATTGAGTTGTAAATACCATTATTTATGTTGTTTTTCCTCCCCTGGCACATGGTTGGTCATCACCATGTTTTGGGAGTTGGCTCTTATGGTTCTGCTCTTCATGAGAAAGGGAACTGCCGAAAACAGGGTTCCACACTGTATAATTTCCATGGCTTGTATTAATGCAGACAGTATAGTCACCATAAAGAAGAAAAATTACCAGAGGAAGATAAAACTAAAATACTAGTTGCATTACAATCGCATTCTAGTGCTGCAATAAATTGCATGAAGCCAATAAAGCAAAACTAACTGAAGATATTTGGCACAAACCAAAAATGAAATGAGAGTCATTATGCTGTCTGCTACAGAGATGTGCCTCTATGTAGTTAAAGCAATAAACTACCTGGGAGTAATCTTTACTTATTTTAAATTGCATATTCCAATTACAAAGCTGTTTCTGGCATTTTTGCCACACAACTTTACTGAGCTAAGGAAAAAAAATTACATGTCTGAATAAGTCATGTTCTACTAAATGTGCTTTCCCTCTCCAGTAACTCATAACTCACTTGAGTCATAATATTGTTTATTCTAAAATTAATCATGGTTTTCTGCCACAAATTAGCTTTTCTCCAACACACTGGAACTAAATTGATCCTGAACTCCCATAACTACTTACTCTATCAGTCGCTTCCAATCTTTCCTTTTTATAATACCTGTTTTTTTTTTTAGAATTTCAAGATCAATGAACCTTTGTTATGACTAAAGGAACCTAAATAAGTTAACTCTGTGGGGATTTTAGGAGTGAACTTTTATATAGTGTTAAGTAGTCTTTCAGAAAGGCAGATTATCTGAGTTGATGGGCGATTTGCCCAGGTGTACAGTTCTTTTACATGCTAATAGATCTTTTTACTTCAAAGGAATGTTCCCCTGCGTCAGCAATCCAGAAAGCAATCACAATCACATCTTTAAAATGATAAGAACTTACAAAGTTAGATAAAATCTGGCCAGCAGCACCCAGGGATGTTTAGGGATTTGGGCACCATTATTTCCTGGAGAAACCAAAATGGAGGTAGGGCTGTCCTCTTGATAAGATGGTGGCAGAAGGAGGATTGGTGGCTGAGTTCCCACAGGAGGAGCAAGCCCTGTAGAGAGGACAGGATACACGTATTGTTTTAATCTGGTTGCATTTTGATGTTATATTGCATTAACAGAGCTGGCTGCATTCAATTGAGACATTTTTGGTGCCTTGTTTTTAAAGAGAGCCTTCTCCTACATTTGGTAGTGGGAGTATAAGTCAGTGCATTCTTTGTGCAGGTCATTTTGGCAATATTCAGTAAAAGCCTTAAAAATAACCAAGTAATTTGGTCTAGCAGTTACATCTAGGAATTTATCTTAGGGATAAATTCATGATTGTGCTAAATATGTTAGTACAGAAAGTGTTGCCTATAGAAACCACCCTGACATCTCAGAATTGGAGACCAAATGAGTTTTAACACATGCATGAAGGGGAGTATGGTGCCCACAGACAGACGCTGTGTGAGCTATCACAGAGCTTGAAGGGGAGCACTCAAGCTCTGGGAAAGGCAGGCAAAATATTACCTGAAAATGGGAGGAACAGCATGATGGCAGTTTTTTGCTATTAAAATATATGTATTTACATAAAACAAAACAAATTAATGCATCAGACTGTCAAATGCAGTTGCATTTGGTAGTTTTATTATAAGTGACTTATTTTCTTCTTTCTGCTTGTATGTTTTCTAAATCTATTATAATGAATATGTATTACTTTTGTAACCAGATAAAAATATGGTTTGAGAAATATCCTTAATGAAATTCATGTATTACAATAATTATTCCGACGTGAAATACTATTGTTTTTTTTCTATCTTTAGGCTAGGAGTGGGCTGGGTCCCAGCCAGCCCTGATTTTCCTCCAAACCACTCCCTAAACTGCCCCCCCCAGCACTCCCCCCTCCGCTCCTCCCCCTCCTTTAAGCAGCTTCAGAAGCATTGTTGTCTGTGCACCTTTGGGGATGAGGGATATTTAATCTGTGGGACTGGTGGCCTTTGTTCCCATGAGGATTAGTCAGTTGCCCTGGTGAGAGGAGGTTCCTGAAGAGATTTCTGAAGGTCTAATGTGGCCTATTCCTTACCCAAATGTACCCCTTCTTCACTGCCCTGTGATCTGTATCTTCTGATGACCTTCATGCCCCTTCTGAGAGAGGCAGTCACTGATTATTGTGAAGAACTGCTCTAAAGTCAAAGGAAGTTGCCTTCTAATTTTGGTTCTGCTTGCCCTCAGGCTTAATCAGCCTCTCTACCCCTCAGTTTCCTCATCAGTAAGACAGAGGTGATAAAGGTTACCTCAGGAGTCCCTTCTTATTGCGTCTGACCTGGATTCTGCCTCAAGCATATGACAGCAGTGCAGGATGTCATAACATATACTCCACACATGTCACTTTGGCATATTGATTACTTTAAGTTAAAGACACTTGAAGAATAGCAGATGCAAGAAGGGCTCTCTGGCATTCCTCTTTCTTCTTGAAAACAGGAGATAAAACTTTCCTGTGAAAGGCATTCTCTCTGTCCCAGGAGAGAAAAAAAATCTTCTCACCAGAGATGGGAGTGGAGGCCGAGAGAAATCTGTGCAAACAGACCTTGTGCCTAATGTCTATAGTTACTTTTCCACAATTAACTGCACTAGTCCAAACCTGTTTGTCTTGTCGTGTTTTCACAGTTTACTACTTTGCCCAACTTTATATACAGCTTGGATCCTAAATGCTTCCTTGGGTCTTCTTTTTCCTTGTGAAGCATCCCATGTACACATAAAAATTCCTAAATACAACTTGGATGTTATTCTTCTGTTAATCTGTCTTATGTGATCAGTTCAATTCCCAGATCCAGCCAGACACCCTACAAAGCAGAGGGGGGGAAGTTTTATCTCCCCTCTAGCAGCCAATGAGCAGTATTTGCTAATTATTTGCAAAGAGGGTTGATATTACAAAAAGGCCCATTTATTTATGTCTTACATCTTTTCAGGTCCTGTGCTAAGAGTATGCTAGATGTGTTCTCAACTTAACCCTAAGAATGCATTTATGGGATAAGCCCTGCTTTATAGTCTCACTTTGCAGGAAATGAACCTGAGATTCAGGTGCCCACACTTCCCAGCTATTAAGTGTGTTTTTTTGTTTGTTTGTTTGTTTTTTAAAAATATATATTTTATTGATTTTTTTACAGAGAAGAGGAGAGAGGGATAGAGAGTTAGAAACATCGATGAGAGAGAAACATTGATCAGCTGCCTCCTGCACACCCCCGACTGGGGATGTGCCTGAAACCAAGGTACATGCCCTTGACCGGAATCGAACTGTCACCTTTCAGTCCACAGACGGATGCTCTATCCACTGAGCCAAACCAGTTTCGGCTTAAGTGGTTTTTAATTCTGGTTCTATTTTGACCTCAGTCTCTGAAATCACATAATACTTAGAAGTATTTGTTAACACTCAAGATTTAGAATTAACTTCTCTTCCAATTACTCATCTCAAGGTCAAAATTGTCAACAGTCCTAGGTGCCCAGCAGCTAAAACACCAAGTTGGTTGTTTGAAAGGAATGAGAGGAAAATGTTCTTTGCTCTGTTCAAGGTTCCTTGTTTCAATCCATCACATAACTAATAACCTAAAATAAAATGGGTGTATTTGCATGAGAAGTGTCTTCTGAATGAAATGCAAATGTGGTGAATGGTGGCACATTGTGTCTCTTTCATTATGGACAACAGCCACTGGCATTAATTAATTACATTTTCTTTCTTTCCTTGCAAGGTAATGCCCTTAAATTTTTGTTACCAAGAGAGCTAATTCCATTGTGCTTCCATCAAATGTCATCATGTAAATAGTAGGATTTGTTTTTGCTGATGTTTTACAATCCTTGTAATAATGTCTACTGCATTCCTTTCTGTTGGCCTGGAACATTCATCACATTTTTGGGGGAGTTGGTGACTTCACAATATGTACCACCTTAGCTTCCTTTTGGAATTCGTTGAAGTATTAGGAAAGCCATGTTTTTCTACAAAGATGGGGGGAATCACAGCTGTGAGACTGACTTTACCTCTCAAAACAAGGTTTTTAGAAATTCCAGCCATTTGAAAAAAGAAACACCCCACAATAAATAAAAAGAAATAGCCGACTCACTTTTTCCCCTCTTTTAAACCAGCCTTCTTTTTCCTAAAGTTATAAACTGGTGACAAAATGAATTGATTCAATGTTTTATTACTCATGGACTGTAAAATATACAGTCTTGGCAAGTTGATGAGCAACTATAAAACTAAACCACTTGTATCATAATTCAAGAAACTTAATATGATACAGAATTATGATCCACGTGAAGCTAAGTAGGCAAACATTGCTACTAACACTACTCTACTGCTACTACTATGAGCTAACATATTTTTAAGAACTTACTATGTGCCAAGTATTGTCTCTTATTTAATTCTCATTTTTAACCTATTGTGAGGGTACTATATATATCTCTATCTCCATCTCCATCTCCATCTCCATCTCCATCTCCATCTCCATCTCCATCTCCATCTCCATCTCTATCTCTATCTCTATATATAGATATGTGTGTGTGTGTGTGTGTGTGTGTGTGTGTGTGTATGAATTATTTTTAAAAATTTATTGATTTGGGCGAGGGAGAGAAAGATAGAAACATCAATGATGAGAGAGAACATTGATCAACAAACAGTCTTTTGCATGCCCCTTACTGGGGGTTGAGCTAGAAACTCAGGCATGTGCCGTGACCAGGAATAGAACCATGACCTTTTGGTTCATAGCTAGGCATTTAACCACTGAGCCACACTGACCATACTGCACTATTTTTTTTATGTGAACCATAGAAGGTTTTTATATTTTAATAATTCTTTATTGTTGAAAGTATTACATATGTCCCTCTTTTTTTCCCCATTGACCCTCCCTGCCCCCCCCCCCGCCCCCAGGCCCTTACCAACTCATTTTCTGTTGCCAAGGGCCATGCATATATGCATACAAGGTTCTTGGATGATTACATCCCACTCACCCTCCCAGCCTTCCCTCGGAGATTCTACACTGTTCTGTGCTTCCATGTCTCTGGATCCACTCCATTCATCAGTTTATTTTGTTACTTAGATTCCATATATGAGTGCGATCATGTGATACTTGCCTTTCTCTGACTGACTTATTTCACTTAGTATGACACTCTCCAGGTCCCTTTATGCTGTCTCAAAGGGTAAGAGATTCTTCTTTTTTATTGAGGGCTGTACCATTTTTTTTAAACATTATTTTACAGATGAGGAAGGGGAGGCTGTGAGAGGTTTGGTAAATTGCCCAAGATCAACACTGCAAGTCAGTATTGAATTTGAGATCCCCACCTAGTTCTGTCTATCATCTGTCAATGCCTGTCTTCTTAACCACCATGTTATTCTGCCTCTCCAAATGATTTCTAATTAGTCTTCATGTTTACACTAACTTATACCACATAGCTTTGCTCAATCATCATTTAAGAGCAATTATAAGATCATTATACTTGTAGCCTATTATGTCAATTTGACTTCGGACATGGAAAGTTCATTGTTTCTTGGAGGGAGCAAATTGTAATTTATTTCAAGGCTGAAATTAGAGAGGGAAGGAAGCCTTCTCTTTCTTGTATGTCACATAATCATTTTAAAAAAGAGCTTTGTGTTGAGAGACATCTACCATCATGTTTGAAATAGTTTCAAACTGAATGCAGAAAAGGAGAGACTCGACCAATTCAGGGATATTTTGAAGACGACCACATCAATGGGCACTGGGTGTGTGCTGACTGTCCCGTCACTGCTTCCTACACGGCCCCACCTCTCTCCTGAGGTCAGGTCTGGAGTTCATTTTGCTTGCTGTATTTTTAAAAATATATATATTTTATTGATTTTTTTACAGAGAGGAAGATAGAGGGACAGAGAGCTAGAAACATTGATAAGAGAGAAACATCGATCAGCTGCCTCCTGCACACCCCCTACCAGGGATGTGCTTGCAACCAATGTACATGCCCTTGACCAGAATCGAACCTGGGACCCCTCAGTCCGCAGGCTGACTCTCTATCCACTGAGCCAAACCGGTTTCAGCTGCTTGCTGTATGTTTGAACCTGGTAATATGTACACTCATGATTCATCTCCTTAACTGTCTCCCATAGTCCCTGTTTGATTACTAGCAATAATCATCCTTTAAGTTATTTAAGACAAAATACTCAGTAATCTTTGACTTCGCTAATTCTCCCAATTCAGTCTAATTAGTTAATCTAATTAAAACCAAGTGCTGCTGTTTTTAGCTCAGATTGTCTTTCTAACCCATTTTCCCCATTTCTATGACTACCTGCCTGGTCCGCCCCTATTATCTTTCCCTTCAAATCCTGATCAGTTATTCTGCCTTCAGTGTCTCCATCCTCTTTGGCAGGAGTTCTTTACTGATGTCTGTGAGCTCAGAAAGTCCAAATCCCACACTCAAATTGTTTCTAAAATTCTGTGCAAATGTACATTTTTTTTTTCTGCTGGAAGAGAATCAATAATTATCATGAGATTCTCAGAGAAATTTTTGATCCAAAAAGGATTAAGAACTGCTCTTCTACTTCATGATTAAAGTGGTCAGAGCGATCTTTCTAAAACATACATGTGATCATGTTATTTCTTTGCTTAAAAAATGTATGAAACTCATACTACCTATAGAACCAAATATAAGTTATTTCTCTCAGCTTATGCAACTATACTACTGTTTAAGTTCTCCATGTTCATCTCTTCTTCTTTACAAATAGGTTGGGGTTATGGAGTTTTAGGAGAAAGACTACAGAAGTAGTGCTATTTTTACCTCATCACATCAAAGGCATATACTGTTTTTGTTTTTTGTTTTTTAAACATTTTTATTGATTTCAGAGAGGAAGGGAGAGGGAGTAAGAGATAGAAACATCAATGATGAGAGAGAACTATTGATTGGCTGCCTCCTGCATGCCTCACACTGGGGATTGAGCCCAAAACCCGGGTATGTTCCCTGACCAGGAATCAAACTGTGACCTCCTGGTTCATACATGGATGCTCAATAACTGAGCCATGCCAGTCAGGCCAAAGGCATATACTATTGACCTGATTTATCACTGATGTTAATCTTGATCATCTGGTTCAGGAAATGTTTGCCAGATTTTTTCTCTGTAAATTTACTTTTACTTATTTTTTAATTGTTAATAAATCTTTATTGTTGAAAGTATTACATATATCCCTTTTCCTCTCCATTACTCCCCTCCTCAAGCCTTCACCACCATATTGTCTGTGTCTACGGGTTATGCTTTTATTTTTTTACCTTTTGTAGGAAATTAAGCTTCATTTCCTGAAGAGGGGAGTATTTACATAAATTATTTGGAATTCTTCTGTATAGAAAACTTGTCTCTAAGCCTATAATTGGTTATTTATTTATATCATTATGGACTCATGGGTGATTATTGTATACTTCATCCAATATTACACTATTTTGTTGCTCAACTTATTACAGTTTGGCTCCTGTATTCTTTTGACATGCCCTATTCTTTTGTTTTTCGGATACTTCCTTACTTTTGGCATCTTGTATCTTCCCTGACCCAGCCCTAGAATCATCTATATCTCCAAGAGCCATAGTTACTTTTGGAGAATAGTGTTAAAAACCAAGATGCATTTGGTGTGTTCATTACTACTGAGATGTCATTACGTCTAGGCCCTACCAGCTGACAGAGCTAGGAAATATGTGTGTGTATAATAATTTATGACTGTATAATTATTTCTCTATCTATCCATGTTTGTATTATCTAAATGTGAGTTCATGTTAATGTTTTTGACTCAAATCCAGCACCCTATAGCTTATTCTTAAAAAAAAAAAAAAAGAAAAAAAAATTCAATTCCCAACCACTGAACAACACCAGCCAGGCATTGTATGGCTTATTCTTTTTTAAAACAATTCAAAGAGAGAGATAGAAGCATCATTGATGAGAGAGAATCATTGATCAGCTGCCTCCTGCAACCTCTCCACTAGAGGTCAAGCCTCAATCTGGGTATGTACTTGACTGAGAATTGAACTGTGACCTCCTGGTTCATAGGTCAATGCCCAACCACCGAGCCACACCAGCCAAGCACTCTATGACTTATTCTAGCCTTTACCTCCTGCTTATCGGTCACCCTTCCATCCCCATAGTGATAAACCTGGTTCCTACCACCCTCTATTAATCATTTAATCATTTAATCATTACAATATACATGTAAAACAGTTTAAGAATTTTTTTTACCTGTAACCTTGTGAGAAACAACTTTGCCAACTAGAATACAGTGTTTACCCAGACTTCCATTGGTCTTTAGACTTACATTTTTTTCAAAGTTACTGAGATCAGTGCTTCTTTTTTTGCACCCCTTCATAAATCTGTAAGACATTTAGGTTCTTTTTTCAGTCTATGTTTCATTCTGGGGCAACCTCTCTATCATCTGATTGATTAAAAAAAAGAATCTGCATACATTGAAGCTCACTCTTTGTAATGTAAACTTCTGAGGGTCTTGACAAATGCATAATAATGTGTCCATCACCCAGTGCCATAATAATCCTATCATAGTATAATCCCTGTTTGTCCTCTTTGTAGTCCCTTCCTTTTCTTCCCTCATTTTTACTTTGCCTAAAACTTACTTATGCTCTTCTACTGGTGTCTACTCCCCCAATTAAGGATAGCTCAAATGTTTTCTCTTCTGTGAATTCTATTCTTTGCATTCTTACCTCGAAACCCTATAACACATACAGATTGCTACTTAAATATAATCATTACTAAGGTACCTGTGTACATCAGCATTATTACTAGTACATAATTAAAATTTTATAATGTAATTGTTATTTTAGTTGTTGTCTTCCCTACTCCATAGTCAGCTCATTTGGATGAAGGACTATGCTTTATTCATTGCTATTTCTCAATAACTAGGCTTACAATTTGTGCTCATTAAATGTTTGTGGTTTTTCTGAATTGAATATGTGATAGTTAATATTCAGTTTAACCAGCTAATGAAGCTAAACAAGTATTTATTGAGCACCAGGTAAATTCTTGACAGCTTAATGGGTGCTGGCTGTGAAGATTACAAAATAAGTACCCTATTTTAAAATATCTGTGAGTTTTTAATGTCATTGAAATAATAGTGTTTGATGCTGATATGTGTATTTGGTCAGGGGTGAGAAAATAAAACATCCTCACCAGACATTGATTATGCCAGTGCCATGATCTTGGACTTTCCAGTCTTCAGTACCATGAGAAATACATTTCTGCTGTTTAGAAACCACATAGTCTATAGTATTCTGTTAACAGCTTGCATGGACTAAGACAATGGGAGAATACAGTTTGTGGACATGGTGAAATGTAGGCCTGGAACTGGGCCATTTGGGAGACCATTTCAGTAGTAACACTACAGCATTGAGTCTGTAATTCCTCCAGAGATGAATGGTCCTAGTTTCAGGGCCACAGACCTGTAAGAACCTCCCTCCTAATGCCTTGTAAAGGTGTTTATTTTTATCTTTCTCTAAAGGTAAATGTTATTGATATTGATATCCAAATGCTATGTTGCTGAAAAGAATCACATTGCCAAAATTCGGCTTTACGCTGACAGACCTAATTCTGACTGAACGCAGTTCACAAATCAATAAACTGTTATTATCTAAAGTTTCATGCCAGCATCTGAACATTGCCCTAATTTTATATGACTTAACACAATTCTACATTACCTTTCTATCCTTTTCCTGTTAACTCAAAGAGAATACAAATATTTTTAGGGTAATGATACCACGGGTTACACACAGCTGATTCCTTTGAATGTGATTTTTGGAGACAAAGTTACAAAGTAGGAAAAGTGCCTGTGGGACATCTCAGCCCCTCACTTTTCCGGTTCCTACCAGGCCTTTGGTTCTCATAATACCTCTCCCTTTGTCAAGAGAATACCATTTTCCAACAGGAATTGGCCCAAAGTTACCTGTGTTTTAGTAAGAAACCCGTGAATACCTAAAAGTCAGCATGCTTATGGGAAAGTGTTGAATGTGCTGGGTGGAAAAATGCCCAGGAGCAGAGCGTAGCACAGGCCCAGCATCTGCAAGGCCCATGTTTGAATTTCAGTCCTGCTACCCTCTGGCTTTGTGGCCTTAGGTAACTTTTTAATTCCTCTGGGCCTCAGTTTCTTCACCTATAACACCATGGACAGGGAGAACTAGCATTTACTGAGGGTTTTATAGAATTATTTCATTCTTAACATAGTAGATGCTGTAGGCAGTTAAACAGTTAGGAGCCAGGTACAGAAGGTCACCAGGATGGAAAGCCTTAGGTGGACAATCAATTGTAGGGTGGGGCCTTGCCCCCAGGGTGACAAATTGCTGGTCATGAGGTTTTGGCCCTCTGACCTTTCCTCCCTAGAAATAACATCTAAGCCTTGGTTGTATTTCAGCTCCAGGCCCAAATAAGCAACAAAGCCAGCCACCGTGGATGGTCAGGACCAATTGCATGGAATAATGACCCCATGCCCTGGTGTCGGCCAATCAATCAGTGGAGACCACAACCCTGAAAGGACACAGTTGAAAACCTCTGAATATTGTATTAAGATTTTTTCTTGGGACCTCCCCTAAAAATCTCTGCCCTTAAAACCCTTAGGATAGAAAACCCAGTGCCCTCTCCCTCCAGGGAGCACTCTATGCCTTTTCCTTTTGCCTCCCCCATCCTTCCCTTTTCAGGCAGGTTACCATTAGCTTCCTCACTCCCGAGCTCTAAGGGCTATTCCTTTATCTTCATAACTTGTTTCTTAAGCCTGTTTATTCTAGGAAATTCCCCTGTAATTTACCAAATAAATGTTCTTTTATAGTTTGGGTCTTGCTCTGAATTCTTCCCTAGCCAGAACCCAAGTACTGAGGTTGCTGAACCCAAGTTTGGTCTGACCCCACTGGTCAGACACCTGGTGCCATTCCTACTGCCTACACAGTAAGCACTGTCTTTTCCATTTTATAAAAGAGAAAATGGAGGCTCAGAGTAAATATAGAAATTGCCCAAGAACATGAATCTGGTGGTTAAGTAAGAGACCTTCTCAAGGTTTCTGAAACTGATGACCTAAGACCTTCACTTTGAGTTGTCCTCTGGAGATGATAAATTGCTCTTACTTTCCACACAGGGCCTTGGATGGCAATAAACAGTGAGTTCTGATAGGAGATAAGAAGGCAGACTTCCTTCAGCCCCTCAGAAAGGTGAATGGCTTTGGACTGGAAGGATACCTAATTCAATGCCCTTTGCCTACTTCCTTGATAACAGGACCTAGATTTGTTTAGATCACAATAAGACAGCCATGGTCATCCTATTCTCGCTTAGAGCAGGTTTGCACTTGTCTAGCAGCTAGCTCTGGCCATCTGACAATGTGGCACAAAAGACAGTCTGCTGGGGAGAATTCTAGAAAAGATACTCTTCTCTAAAAATAAAAATAAAAAATAAAAAAAATAAGGAGAGCCCTACCTGGTTTGGTTCAGTGGATAGAGTGTTGGTCTGTGGACTGAAGGGTCCCAGGTTTGACTCTGATCCAGGCACATGCCTGGGTTGTGGGCTTGATCCCATAGTGTGGGGCATGTAGGAGGCAGCTGATCAATGATTCTCTCTTACCATTGATGTTTCTCTCTCTCTTTCTCCCTCTCTAAAATAAATAAAAATATATTTTTTTAAATAGGGAGATATAAGAAGAGACCCTCTTCCACCCCCCTTTCTTGTCTTCCTTCTCTGGGAGGTGTTGTGGGAAGACCTGTGTTTAGAATGGCTGGTAGCCATGTTGTGACCATGAAGTCAAGGCCAGGAGTGTCACAGAAATGCTGAATCATCCTGGTAGAACTTCTTTGCAGGTTTCTAGTTAGGTAAGATAATTACACGTTTCTGTCATCTAAGTCACTCTTTGCCCCACATTCTGATTCTTGCAGCTGAAGGCATCCTATTGCTTGTCCTGGTCTGTAGCAATCTGTTTCCCCCTCATTGTCTACCTCTGAATGTCCTGTCCTAGTTATTTGTCTGTGTAGGGACAGCTCTACAATTTCCCAGTTGGCTGGGCCCTGTGAGATGCACAAGTCTTTTAGTATATGGGAACTCCTAGAAAAAAGCTATCCCTTCTTTTATTTGTGGTGACTAAAGACCAACAGATATGGACAGCTTCTTAATTTCAAGGCCCGGTGCAAAATTAAAATCCAACACTCTTTCTTAAAAATTTATAAAGAATTTCAAGTTAATCACAACAAAGCATTAAACCAAACATGAGGCCCTTCTAAGCACAGGACCCTGTATGACTGCTCAGACCATCCATTCACGAAAGCCATCCTTGCCAGAAAAAAGGCTATTGAGTGTCACTGCCTGCCAGTCAGAATCCCGCCACATGGGTCTCTGTTGGTGGGAAGGAGGTTTCTAGTCCTCCAATGCCCACTGAATTGTTTTCTACTCAGTTTTCAGGTAAAACTAGTTCTTGGGTGCTTTTGTTGTCTTGGGCTGGGATCCTTACTTTTGGCCTGGGTCCCTTAATGTTTGTTCTGATATTTTTCTACTCTAAATTTCCATAGAAAGAAGGGGAACTAAGATTAGTGAGCTCCTTTGCACCAGGCGTATTCATGTGCATTATCTCTTATCACCACAGCCTTTAGAGGAGAGGTGGTTTATATCCCTTTTTTACAGATGAGCAATCCCAGATTCAGAGGCATGAAGTGACCCAAGTTCTGGTTGGTATTTCAATCCGAGATGGTCTATTTTCAACGTTTGAACTCTTTCGCATCACCCTGCATCTTTCCTCCCTTGGTTACTTCTTTCTATAATACGTCTTAAGTCTCCAATAATACACTTAGTTTTCATGGGTGAGTCCCCTCCCTCCCAAGTGAAGGGAGAGCATTACGTCTTGCTCAGCCTTCTCTGTCCACGGCAGGGGATGTTTTAGCAATTACTTTCCACTCTGTTTAATCCCACGGGAGTCATTACTGTGGGAAGGTAACAATAAAACAGGCTCATTGGAATTTCCTTTAGGTGAGGCTCTCCTCTCACAGTTTCATTGTGCTCAACAGTAATGGCAGAGGCTGTTCCTCTCCATGACAACTTTGATTGGCAGGGAAATCCAGACTGCGGGCTGGAGCCAGCCGTCTCTTCTTTTGTCACAGGGATTGGGCCACGTTCCAGGCACCATTTCAGCGTGAGTGCCAAAGCTGATAAGTGCCCTTGATAATCACCTTCCCCCAGCCGTCCAGTCCATCCCTTTGCATTCCATAAATATTTCCCCAGTGTCCACTCTAATTGCCGTGCTGCCTTGGGGCCAGAGAGTTGAGACAGTTTCTGCCCTTAAGGAGTTCACTATCCAGTAAGAGAGAAAGACAACTTAATACACATAATACAGTACAGCAGTCAGACAGGAGGGACTGATTACTTTTCTGCAGGGAATCCAAGAAGGGTTTTTGGGTGTGTGTGTTTTTTTGAAAAGGAGATTGCTGAGTTTGATTCTGAATGATTAGTAACAGTTTTATTTGATGGAACTGAGAGTATGTGTATGCGTGTGGGGGCTTTCTAAGCAGTGAGAAGAGCATGTACAAAGGCATAAAACAGCATGTGTGTGTCATAGGTAGCTATCATTGCATAAAAAATCACCCCAAAACTCTGTGGCTTAAACCAATAATCATTATTTCTCACGGGGTTGGCCTGTGGGCTGGTGTTGTTAGCCTGGGCTCAGTTGGGGACTGGTTCCATTCCATTTGAGTCTTATTATCTTCCTGGTGCTAGACCTACTAGCCTGTCTCTGTCATGGGATCAGTAGAGAAGCAAGAGAATACAGAGAAACATGTATTGTCATTTCTGCCACATTCTATTGGACAAAGCTAGTCATAAGTCTGAGTCCAGATTCAAGGCGCGGGGTTGAAGCCCTGCTCACAATGTGAAAACACTGACTGAAAAGCAAAGGGTTCAGGGTGTGGATACAGGGATAGATACCGAGGTGAGGCCATTAATGCCTTTTGCCAAGGAAGAGCTTCTCAACACTGGCACTGTTGAGACTGGGATGGAGTATTCTTTCCTGTGGGAGATGACCCTGTAGGATGCTTAGCAGCATCCCTGACCTCCACCTGCTAGATGCTTTTACGCCTTTACTTGTAACAATCAAAAATGTCTTCAGAGGAGGGAGAGTAAGAGATCAACCAACTTGCATATGAGCATAACCAATGGACACAGGCAGTAGGGAGGTGAGGGCACGTGCTGGGTGGTGGGAGCAGCTGAGGAGAGGTCAATAGGGGAAAAAAGAGACTTTCAACAATAAAGAATTTAAATTTAAAAAAAAGTGTCTTCAGAGGTTCTAAATGTACATGGGGTGGCAGTGGAGTGAGGGGGTAGGGGTGGGGGAGGAGGAGCTTGGCAAAATTGCCCCCATTGGAGAACCACGACATGAAAGTATGTTTAGAAAACAAAATATTCCAAATTTTTGGAGTGTAAGATGCCAAGCAAGGAAGTAGAAAGGGGGAGGGAAGGAGAGAGGAGTAGAAAAGGCTGAAAGAGCAGCTGCCAAGGCAGGGAGGGCTGTTTTTGGAGGATCTCACTTGCCAAACTGAGGAGTTTAGATGTTATCAGAGGATATCAGACTTGGGTCTTGGGAAGGTGACTCTGGTAGGTGGGGATCTGTTCATCAGCAGCAGCCGAACCCCTTGCTCCCAACCCAAATAAATGATGGCCCGCCTTGGTGCAGGGCTCTGGGGCATAGATGTGCGGTGGTGCCAGCTCTGTCAGCCACCGGGGGAGGAAGGCGTGATGCTGCTCACACAAAGGCACAGACCTCTGTGTGCTTCACATGGCATGGAACGCTGGCTTATCTCCCCAACTGCATTAAGATTAATGATAGCCTTTTTCTGAAACATTTTGCTCCTGGGCCTCAAGGAATACATTGTTCCAATAATTCCTTTGATTTTTCTCATCAGGGGAGGATGCAGTTGAGTAATAGCATTCATATAAATACTTCTTTGCCTTTCAGAGAGCATACACCCCTCTGAATTATACGCTGCAATTTAGAAATTACACTAGCATGTGAAATGATATGGCTTGGTTGTACTTCTTAGGAAGGCTGGCATCAGTCCTTCCATTGTTAGAGATTCCTGGGCATTTCCATTATGGTGTAAATGAGCTAGTATTTTCCCAAGTTCATTATGGGTATTTCATGTCCGTTATTTATTTATAAGGCATTGGAGGCAAACACTGGTTCATGGTCTTGTGAGAGAAATGTCTTCCGGTTAACTTGGCATCGCAGGTCTTACTTAGCCCAGAGGCACACTTTCTTTGAAATCAGAATTCTTCCCAGTTTGATTTAATGGGGATAGTTTACAGCACTAATACGTAGAGGGTGTGTCTTCTTTCTTACTGAATTTTTGCTGAAGGGGACAGAACCCTCTGAGAATGGAGTGCTTCCTGAATGGTGGCTTTTGACGGTCTAAGTAATTAGTTTATTCCTCCCCCCTTTTTTTAATTGAATTTATTGGGAGTGGCCCTGGTGAACAGAATCATACAGGTTTCAGGTGCACAATTCCACAGCACATCTCCTGTGCACTGGATCGTGTGTTCACTGCCCAAAGTCACGTCTCTTTCCATCACCGTTTATCCACCTGATGGAAGTGAACCATAGTGTCGCATGGGGCTGTCACTGTGGGGCTTCGGGGATCAGATCCGGGCTGTGTGCTCTGGTTAGGCCTGTCAGCACGCTGTTTCCCAAACTTGCTGGGTCCCCGGAGTCACCTGATATGCTTGTTAAACATTTCCACTTTCAGGCTCCATGGAGAGAGGCCTGGCATGTATATGGTTACCAAGTACTATAGGTGCCTAACGAATGGGTAAGTTTGGGAAGGAATAGACCAGGTTCTCAGATTTGGCTTTTCCTTCTAATCACTGAGAATGTTTTTCAAAATCCCGATTCCCTGGCTTCACTGTAGGCCTCTAGGGAGAGAGCCTTGAAATCTGTATTGTAAAAGCTCTTTAGGTGATCACTCTGGTATAGATTACAAATTCCATGAAGGTCAGAAGTCTACATTGGACTCTAAATCTTCCTACAACCATGCGCAGTAGGTGCTCAGTAAC